>NC_084823.1:25428339-25613602 GCF_958449725.1 Rosa rugosa
ATGCCTCCATATAGTGATATGTTACCCAAATGAAATGGACAACTAATAAACTAGAAGAAATGAAACAAAGGCATAGACTTTAGCCGGCCATCAACCATTGCAGAATCAAAAATCGAGAGAATACATTGCATTCCAATTTTTGACATACTAAAATTTTCGAGAGATTCAACCTTCTCCAGCCTCGGGATTATCAAAAGTGAGTAAAAATCTCTTTACCGTTTTTAAGATTCTTTAGTTTATGTGAAATTGAACATGTTTATAGCCTAGGTTTGGTTAATCGAGTGGGTAAATGAGAACAATAGGCTTTGCATGTTTCAAAATCTGTAAAATCTGTAAATGAGAACAATACCCTGATATAAGTTTCTTATACCGGGGGAATAGACATAGACGTCAATTACCCCCCAATAGATTCCTCTATTGGGGTAATAGACACTAGGCCAAAAAAGCTAACAGACAACGGACCAAAATCATTGTGTGATTTGGACGATCTCCGTTGTGTATCGGAGCGTTGTGTGATGAAAAATGACACAACGGTGGAAAGTCGTTGTCTGAAACACAAACAGTCGACAGTTTCTTTGTTATCAGCGTTGTGCCTTCCCTTGGCAGATGTCAGGTATAGCTACTGCGCTGCCATGGGCAGCATGGCAGGTGCATGCATCAGACAACAAAACTTGTTTCAAACTGTTGTTGGAAAGCCTAATCAAACAACGTATTTTTTAATTTCACTGTCGTCTGATTTCTCCTCACACTCCAGTTATAGAGTATGATTGTTGTGTGACTTGATTTTGGACAATAGAGTTCAGTTTTTACAGTTGTGTGATCATAAATGAGAAGACATAGTTTTTGTAAAACCATTGTGTGATATGTAAAAATGCAT
Organism: Rosa rugosa; assembly: GCF_958449725.1. Taxonomy (NCBI): domain Eukaryota; kingdom Viridiplantae; phylum Streptophyta; class Magnoliopsida; order Rosales; family Rosaceae; genus Rosa; species Rosa rugosa. The sequence continues at coordinate 25,429,217 of NC_084823.1, forward strand.
TGAGTAGATGACCCAATTTTGTGTATTCAAACAACGTTGGATTGCCATTATATAAAACTGTTGTACGATGCATAATAATGCTCTATTTTACCTAATGAATGTTGATCAATTAGAAAGAAAACACATTGTAAACCAATCAAATGAGTAATCCAACCCATTCTACATACCTCAAATTTTAAAAGGGAGCATTTCCCAATCATCTAAGCCAACATTCAAAAAAGAAAACTATTCTCATACATGCCTATCTAATTGGGATTTCAAAAGTTGATACAAATACATATTGTTTCAAAACAGGCCTCTTATAAAGTCTGCATTGATGGTTGGCAAATTCCTTGAACAAATTCTTTAGCATCTTAGTTGTCCTGTATTCTCGACTACCAAAAATGAGAACCTTTAACTCATTGCTACTTGAAGTTCTGCCCTCTAATGCTATCTACAAAACATATAGAAAGAGTACATTATGGAGCAATTGAACTATGCAACTATACAAGAAAATGCACACCTTTATAAACATCTCAGAAAAATATGCCAGTATTAGGCCCAATCGTACCTATTAGAGTAATGGAATCACAATGGCAACAGAAAAGCAAGACAAAAAATTTGTTATACTTATCAACATAAAAAGTCATGGCTTCAAAAAACTAGGATTCAAAGAAGATACTCATGGCTTCATGGCCTTCAGTTCAAAAAACTTCACTGTACCAAGAAAGAAATAAAAGATGGGAATAAAACATGATAAGGTCTGAGTAGGAATACGTACCTCATTGAAACCATGACGAGCCTTGATCACAAATGTGGAGTAGAGAGAAAATGGTAAATCTGTGATTTGATCCAAAGATGCTAACTTTCATTACCTCAAAACTCCAAAGGAAAAAAGAAACAAGAATCAAAAACTTAACAGAATTCAATTGTAGGTACCTAGAGTTGAATGGAGAGTGGGTAAACATCACGGGAACGAAGAAAGCAATCAACGACATCCAAGTGACCAGCCCTGTTAGTTGACCTCTGTCCAGCCCCTCTTCTCTGAGTCAAGTGGCAATGGGCATAACAAAATGAGAATCATGCAGACAATTTTGATGGGGTGTAGTATTCAATCAACATGCAGCCTAAGATCTTAGACATGAGGACACCAATTATTTGAGAAACCTTCAATAAACTGAACAGAAGGCCACATAAATTGATGATTGATCAATGTTTTTGTTTCCAAGACAACTATAGTCATAACATGTTTTGGTGAAAGGCCATTAAATAAATACTTGTTCGCTAAAAGACATCTTGTAGTGAAGTAAAAACCTTGGATTTGAACAATAGAGAACACTTATTTTATAGTTATAGACAACATTTTAGGTACCTGGGTATTCAAGTTTTGAAGTTATATGTATACAAACCATCACCAAAATGACCCAAAGCATGCAATCCAGCATTCACCCATGAGCACAAATCATATGAAAAGAATACAATAATGAAAAATTTTATGGTAATTTGATCAGAAGTTTGTTTCAAAATCAATGATAACGAGTTTGGATAAACAACTATACTAGATAACCCCAGTCAACAATTTCACTTCAATCTTAGCAAACAAAGTAGCTGTAAGTGAAGATAAAACAGATTATGAGTGAAAATCACAATAAAAAGTAAGATACTGATAATCATTTTTAAGTGACCTAAAGTTTATTCCCAAGTAATTTAATCCAAGGTTTAGTACCAATAGCTCATAGAACTTGATACTAATGCCCAGAATTTAAGCTTAAAAAAAATAAAAAAAAATAACAGAAGTAACCTAAATATAAAGTATGCGTCACATTGTAGTAGCAAGTAAATTCCATGTGACTTTACAAAGCATCCTCTGAACATGTAAAGGTCAATAGACTCAATGCCATCTTTCACACACAATCACACCAATGTTACAGACATTAAAAGAAAATAGCCAATTAAAAGAATTCATGAAACCCAGAAGTCATAACATCTTCATAAAAAAAATAATCTGAATAAATTTACTTCACTAAGAATGTATGATAAGAAAACACCTTCTTTAACCTGGTTTTGATCTCAGACTTTTTGGACTGGTTGTAAATGCACCTTTTCTCAGCTTGGAGAGCTTGCTTTTCGACATAATTGAGCCTCTTGGTTGGAGCAGCCTCACAAACCACAGAGTGACAAACTGACCTCTAACTTGGGCTCACAGACAAATACCCTGCAAATAGAAAAACTCATATATCAAATTCCAATTTGAATTAACAACTTCTCAGACTGGTTGCTGAGAGATCAGTCAGAAAAAAAAACCAAAACTTTAGACCAAAAATAACATAACCCTCCATCCATATGTGCTTAATTACACTTGAAGGGCTACTGCAGGTGGGTCTTTCTATTTCTTGAAGACCCAATATACGAAAAATTTTAGAACTTTGTTGAACATTTTCCAATTGAAACTTTCTCCGAAATCAAATTTCAAGACGAACAAAGATAAATACGAAATTGAGAGAATTGATCACCTTTGGAGAAGAAATCGTGAGAAAGTGAGAGAAGGGAAACCATCACTCACAGCAAATCATCACCATTAATCGTCTTCCTCTTCTCCTTCTGACACTTATCACTAGCTCTAAACACTAAAACCCCCACAATTAATCCCAAATTGAACCAAGAGTGGTCCGATTGAACATAAGAACAAATACCAAAAACAAGAGATGGTGAAATTACTCACTAGTGATGAAGCTGAAGAATTCAGAGTCCTTGGCATCCTTAGTGATGGCTACGACACATCATAGGACACTCTAGCACTTGCACTTGTGGATGAGGATCAGCGCTTGCTCGCTCGCGATGTGCAGCCACCATGAGAGAGAGACATGAGAAAGAGAGATGAAGGAGAAAAAAGTGGATCTGAGGAAATCGAGTACAAATCCCCAAATCCAGTAGCCCACAAATCAAATTGCCGTGAAACCCCCAAATCGAGTAGACTACAAATCCCCAAATCGACATTGTAAACCCAGAGATCGAAGAACCCTAAATCTTCAGCATATCGAAGAACCTCCTTCCTTTTCTTAGTACACAGAATCCTTATCTTCTTCACAAACGGAACTTAGTTACAGCTGAGTCGAGATACTAGAACCCTAATCTCGGCGGTGATGTAGATGTAGATGTAGATGGAGGAAGGGATTGTGGAGACGATAGAAGAGAAGAGCGATATGGGGAGAGAGAGAGAAAAAAAGCGAGAGGATACGATGTTTTGAGGAGAGATGGTTTCGAGGAAACAACTATTTTGTCTAAGTGGCTAGAGACAAAGTCAATAGCCTTAATTAAGATGTCAAAGAGGTGTTTTTTTTTTTTCATTATCAGACAACACACGGATCAAATTATGTTGTCTAATTATGTACACTTTAAATTTGAGCTGAGATTTTATAGAGGGAAAGTTCCCGCTATATGCAATCAAAGTATCAGCTTTGGCGCTAGAGATAGGCATTTCTCATTCAGACAACATGAATAAGTCATTTATGTTGTAGGAGTTTGCAACATTACATATATGTCAATAAAAATTTGTAGATTTGGGGGGAATGAGTGGCATTTGGAGGCACATCCAAACATTCTCAATGTATATTCCTCGATCATACAACACTAAGTAAAAAAACTGTTGTATGACATTTTGCAAGCTACACTCATACAACAGATATAACTATTTCGTTGTACTATGTAATACATATTTGAACCCAAATTTGTGTCAAGCTAGGAGGGAAATTTGTTGCTCTTTTTTTTAGCATTCACACAACAAAATATGTTTGTCAGTGTTGTGTAATCACCTTCTACATAAAAACTTCAAAATTTTTATGGCCTTATACAACGTAGGGTTCTTAATCCTGTTGTGTGATTGACTTTCGATCATCACACAACATTATTTTTTTTTTCGTTGTGCAAAAAGTGTTGTATATTGAGGTTATTAGCCCAGTGAGACATCTATTTTCCCCTCAATAGACACCTGCAATAAGCCCACAATACATGTTCATTTTCATTTTTTGCAATTTTTTGTTGCCCAGTTAAAATAAAACATTCAATAAACATCAATTTGTAACAGATTTGAAAGCGAGCAAAAGAGAGGCTAATAATACTTACCTTCTGTAATTTCGAACACATCGCAACAGATGATCTCTAGCTTGACGAGTTGCCAGAATCTTGATATGACCGGAGCTTTTCTAACTGACCACACATATTCTCTCTCAAAGTGAACAATGTGAGGGGAAAGATATGGAGAGAGATAGATGTAGAGGAAGATAAATATAGAGAGATAGTTAAAGAGAGAGATTTAATTCTTAATGTTGGTTGGGCTGATCGAGGCATGCTTTAAAAGTTTAGGTATGGTGTTGCAGAGTATTTACTTTACAGATTGCAAACTCATAGCATTCTAGGGCAGAGTGTCAGCTCCAGCTCCAATGTGTTTCCATTTTCATATAAGAGAGAGTTCATGGCTATCTTAATGTTGGTTGGGGCATTGGGCTGATACGTGATTTAAAGACTTCTATGAGGTTTAGTGCTACAGAGTAGATTGCTAAAACACAGGGGTAGAGTGTCAGCTCCAGCTCCAAAGTGTTTCCATTTTCGTCTAAGATAGGGTGTTGCAGAGTCTTTAATTACTCTGCAGACTGCAAAAACATAACAAGCTAGGGTTACAATTTTGATTGACATAGTTACAATTTGTTGTGTAAAACTTACAGTGTTAAAATTAGTGCTTAGAGTGATGTTAATAAAGATAAATGAAAAGAATCCATATTTTGGTGAACATAACTAGTGCTAACATTCATGCCTCCATATAGTGATATGTTACCCAAATGAAATGGACAACTAATAAACTAGCAGAATTGAAACAAAGGCATAGACATTAGCCGGCCATCAACCATTACAGAATCAAAAATCGAGAGAATACATTGCATTCCAATTTTTGACATACTAAAATTTTCGAGAGATTCAACCTTCTCCGCCCTCGGGATTATCAAAAGTGAGTAAAAATCTCTTTACTGTTTTTCAGATTCTTTAGTTTCTGTGAAATTGAACATGTTTATAGCCGAGGTTTGGTTAATCGAGTGGGTAAATGAGAACAATAGGCTTTGCATGTTTCAAAATCTGTAAAATCTAAGGTTTGTGTTACAAATCTGTTACAAATTGATGTTTATTGAATGTTTTATGTTAACTGGGCAACAAAAGATTGCAAAAAATTAAAAAGGACATGTATCGTGGGCTTATTGCAGGTGTCTGTTGAGGGGTAATAGACATCTATTGCCCCCAAAACAGGATCTTGTGTTGGTGTCAATAGACATGTATTGGGGCCAACATACATCTGTTAATTGGGGGGGAGGGGTAATAGACGTCTATGTCTATGGCCCTGATATAAGTTTCTTATACCGGGGGAATAGACATAGACGTCAATTACCCCCCAATAGATTCCTCCATTGGGGTAATAAATCTATTTTCCCCTCAACAGACACCTGCAATAAGCCCAAAATACATGTTCATTTTCATTTTTTGCAATTTTTTGTTGCCCAGTTAACCTAAAACATTCAATAAACATCAATTTGTAACAGATTTGAAAGCGAGCAAAAGAGAGGCTAATAATACTTACTCTTCTGTAATTTCGAACACATCGCAACAGACGATCTCCGGCTTGACGAGTTGCCAGAATCTTGATATGACCGGAGCTTTTCTAACTGACCACACATATTCTCTCTCAAAGTGAACAATGTGAGGGGAGAGATATGGAGAGAGATAGATGTAGTGGAAGATAAATAGAGAGAGATAGTTAAAGAGAGAGATTTAATTCTGGATGTTGGTTGGGCTGATCGAGGCATGCTTTAAAAGTTTAGGTATGGTGTTGCAGAGTCTTTACTCTACATATTGCAAACTCATAGCATGCTAGGGCAGAGTGTCAGCTCCAGCTCCAATGTGTTTCCATTTTCATATAAGAGAGAGTTCATGGCTATCTTAATGTTGGTTGGGGCATTGGGCTGATACGTGCTATAAAGACTTCTATGAGGTTTAGTGTTATAGAGTAGATTGCTAAAACACAGGGGTAGAGTGTCAGCTCCAGCTCCAAAGTGTTTCCATTTTCGTCTAAGATAGGGTGTTGCAGAGTCTTTAATTACTCTGCAGACTGCAAAAACATAACAAGCTAGGGTTACAATTTTGATTGACATAGTTACAATTTGTTGTGTAAAACTTACAGTGTTAAAATTAGTGCTTAGAGTGATGTTAATAAAGATAAATGAAAAGAATCCATCTTTTGGTGAACATAACTAGTGCTAACATTCATGCCTCCATATAGTGATATGTTACCCAAATGAAATGGACAACTAATAAACTAGCAGAAATGAAACAAAGGCATAGACTTTAGCCGGCCATCAACCATTGCAGAATCAAAAATTGAGAGAATACATTGCATTCCAATTTTTGACATACTAAAATTTTCGAGAGATTCAACCATCTCCGCCCTCGGGATTATCAAAAGTGAGTAAAAATCTCTTTACTGTTTTTCAGATTCTTTAGTTACTGTGAAATTGAACATGTTTATAGCCTAGGTTTGGTTAATCGAGTGGGTACGTAAATGAGAACGATAGGCTTTGCATGTTTCCAAATCCGTAAAATCTAAGGTTTGTGTTACAAATCTGTAACAAATTGATGTTTATTGAATATTTTATGTTAACTGGGCAACAAAAGATTGCAAAAAATGAAAAATGACATGTATTGTGGGCTTATTGCAGGTGTCTGTTGAGGGGTAATAGACATCTATTGCCCCAAAACAGGATCTTGTGTTGGTGTCAATAGACATGTATTGGGGCCAACATACATCTGTTAATTGGGGGGGGGGGGGTAATAGACGTCTATGTCTATTGCCCTGATATAAGTTTCTTATACCGGGGGAATAGACATAGACGTCAATTACCCCCCAATAGATTCCTCTATTGGGATAATAGACATCTATTTTCCCCTCAACAGACACCTGCAATAAGCCCAAAATACATGTTCATTTTCATTTTTTGCAATTTTTTGTTGCCCAGTTAACCTAAAACATTCAATAAACATCAATTTGTAACAGATTTGAAAGCGAGCAAAAGAGAGGCTAATAATACTTACCTTCTGTAATTTCGAACACATCGCAACAGATGATCTCCGGCTTGACGAGTTGTCAGAATCTTGATATGACCGGAGCTTTTCTAACTGACCACACATATTCTCTCTCAAAGTGAACAATGTGAGGGGAGAGATATGGAGAGAGATAGATGTAGAGGAAGATAAATATAGAGAGATAGTTAAAGAGAGAGATTTGATTCTTAATGTTGGTTGGGCTAATCGAGGCATGCTTTAATAGTTTAGGTATGGTGTTGCAGAGCCTTTACTTTACAGATTGCAAACTCATAGCATTCTAGGGCAGAGTGTCAGCTCCAGCTCCATAGTGTTTCCATTTTCATATAAGAGAGAGTTCATGGCTATCTTAATGTTGGTTGGGGCATTGGGCTGATACGTGCTATAAAGACTTCTATGAGGTTTAGTGTTATAGAGTAGATTGCTAAAACACAGGGGCAGAGTGTCAACTCCACCTCCAAAGTGTTTCCATTTTCGTCTAAGATAGGGTGTTGCAGAGTCTTTAATTACTCTGCAGACTGCAAAAACATAACAAGCTAGGGTTACAATTTAGATTGACATAGTTACAATTTGTTGTGTAAAACTTACAGTGTTAAAATTAGTGCTTAGAGTGATGTTAATAAAGATAAATGAAAAGAATCCATCTTTTGGTGAACATAACTAGTGCTAACATTCATGCCTCCACATATGATATGTTACCCAAATGAAATGGACAACTAATAAACTAGCAGAAATGAAACAAAGGCATAGACTTTAGCCGGCCATCAACCATTGCAGAATCAAAAATCGAGAGAATACATTGCATTCCAATTTTTGACATACTAAAATTTTCGAGAGATTCAACCATCTCCGGCCTCGGGATTATCAAAAGTGAGTAAAAATCTCTTTACCGTTTTTCAGATTCTTTAGTTTCTGTGAAATTGAACATGTTTATAGCCTAGGTTTGGTTAATCGAGTGGGTAAATGAGAACGATAGGCTTTGCATGTTTCCAAATCTGTAAAATCTAAGGTTTGTGTTACAAATCTGTTACAAATTGATGTATGTTTTATGTTAACTGGGCAACAAAAAATTGCAAAAAATGAAAAAGGACATGTATTGTGGGCTTATTGCAGGTGTCTGTTGAGGGGTAATACACATCTATTGCCCCAAAACAGGATCTTGTATTGGTGTCAATAGACATGTATTTGGGCCAACATACATCTGTTAATTGGGGGGGGGGGGGGGTAATAGACGTCTATGTCTATTGTCCTGATATAAGTTTCTTATACCGGGGGAATAGACATAGACGTCAATTACCCCCCAATAGATTCCTCTATTGGGGTAATAGACATCTATTTTCTCCTCAATAGACACCTGCAATAAGCCCACAATACATGTTCATTTTCATTTTTTGCAATTTTTTGTTGCCCAGTTAACATAAAACATTCAATAAACATCAATTTGTAACATATTTGAAAGCGAGCAAAAGAGAGGCTAATAATACTTACCTTCTGTAATTTCGAACACATCGCAACAGATGAGCTCCGGCTTGACAAGTTGCCAGAATCTTGATATGACCGGAGCTTTTCTAACTGACCACACATATTCTCTCTCAAAGTGAACAATGTGAGGGGAGAGATATGGAGAGAGATAGATGTAGAGGAAGATAAATATAGAGAGATAGTTAAAGAGAGATTTAATTCTTAATGTTGGTTCGGCTGATCGAGGCATGCTTTAAAAGTTTAGGTATGGTGTTGCAGAGTCTTTACCCTACATATTGCAAACTCATAGCATGCTAGGGCAGAGTGTCAGCTCCAGCTCCAATGTGTTTCCATTTTCATATAAGAGAGAGTTCATGGCTATCTTAATGTTGGTTGGGGCATTGGGCTGATACGTGCTATAAAGACTTCTATGAGGTTTAGTGTTATAGAGTAGATTGTTAAAACACGGGGGCAGAGTGTCAGCTCCAGCTCCAAAGTGTTTCCATTTTCGTCTAAGATAGGGTGTTGCAGAGTCTTTAATTACTCTGGAGACTGCAAAAACATAACAAGCTAGGGTTACAATTTTGATTTACATAGTTACAATTTGTTGTGTAAAACTTACAGTGTTAAAATTAGTGCTTAGAGTGATGTTAAAAAAGATAAATGAAAAGAATCCATCTTTTGGTGAACATAACTAGTGCTAACATTTATGCCTCCATATAGATATGTTACCCAAATGAAATGGACAACTAATAAACTAGCAGAAATGAAACAAAGGCATAGACTTTAGCCGGCCATCAACCATTGCAGAATCAAAAATCGAGAGAATACATTGCATTCCAATTTTTGACATACTAAATTTTTCAAGAGATTCAACCTTCTCCGGCCTCGGGATTATCAAAAGTGAGTAAAAATCTCTTTACCGTTTTTCAGATTCTTTAGTTTATGTGAAATTGAACATGTTTATAGCCTAGGTTTACTTAATCGAGCTGGTTCTGGTCCATCATACATGTACAAATCATTATTGTTCTCTTCATAGTCATCATGGAGATTTAGATGATCCAAGTAGATGATGACTAATTTAATCTCAGGCACTCAGCAACACATGGTGACTGTATTCTTATATGTGTTCAGCTTAGTCAATGCGTCATCTTCACTCCCAATACTATACCGGTAATCAATTCTTCTCCCATTGTAGTTCTAGTTCAAGCCCCTCACCATTCCATCAACTTTAGTGAGACTCATCTTATCCTTACCCCAACGTAGTTAACTTATCCACCAACATAGCCGTTGTCCTTTATGTAGCCACCATGGTACATCTTCATAGTGAAGTAATCTGGATGTACTGCATTCAAAAAAAGGATAAGACTTGATCAGCAATGTAATCAATGCAAATCAATATACACACCAATAAAAAGTCAAACATTAGAATGTAAAAGAGAAATATTTGTGAGTAAATATTCTTCAATATCTTATTTACAATTGTTTTAAAGAGTATATATACAACCCTGATGTACGACACATCTAATTATACTACAAGTCAGTACAACCTAACACAAGAAACCTATTCCTATAAGGTAACTTCTAAATACATATATTTTCCTAATAATTCTAATAATAACTCATAAGTCAACAAAAACATTCATTTCCAGCAACTACACAACCAAACTATGAATAAAAAAAGAGTAAGTATTAAAAGCCCTGAGCTCCGCAAACTTTTTTTTCCATGTTAGGACCACAAATGCACATCTACCACAAATACAATATTAAAATGCAAATATCAGCTCTCCATCAACGTTCACATGAACTTTTTATAGTTTAAACAAGTTTAATCCAAATTTTGTCAAACCGTAAATGCAAATAGACAAGACATCATTAAATATGAATATGAAAGAAGAAATCAACGCCCTTTCTCATTTATTTCTTCTACTAGCCACAATGAACCCTAAAAACAAATAGACGTCTTGAAACCCCCAATCAGAACATTCAAAGATCGTAATTTAAACGAACATACAACATCAAGCGGTCGCAAATCACTCCCAATCCCAATTTAATCGATGACCCAGACATCAAACAGTTCAAAACCATCTCAATATCAACTTAATCGCTGACCCTAAACCCTAACGAAATTCAAAACCATTCCCTATCCCACTCTAATCGAAGCACTAAATCAACATTTTCATAAAACATGAACCATAGTTAAGGATTTCGTCAAGTCCTTACACAATTCGGGGTATTCATTCATTCATTGCCGGCCACTTCAATGGATAATATCCTTGTCCTGGGTTGCACGATTTTAAGAGAAGAGTTAGGTGAGATTGTTCTGGTTTGCTCGATTTGGGAGAGAGTTAGTTTAGAGTTTACAAAATCCTAATTGAAGTTGTTAATCAGGAGGACACGTCCTTAGATAGATACACCATTAGGGTATATCTTTTACTTCTAGATTCTAATAAACATTCTAGTGTAGGTATAAAATTATCAACACAATCATTTCATGTTCATTAGTTTTCTAAAAGATGAGGTGTACGTTATCGTAGGTGATGGAGAGTGCGATCATTGCAATGTCCTGCTTTAATTCAAAATGATGCCTATTGAATAGGTCTTAAAACACAAATACCTCTTGATGAGGAATCATCCAAACAACATATACCCATTGCACAACATAAACACTAAAAAACGAAACACAAATACCTGTTAAGGAGGAATTAACCAAATGCATACTACACATACCTATTAAACATGAACCAAAACTCAAATATTTCTTGAGGAATTAATCAAATGACACATACCTATTGAATAGGAAGCAAACAAAAAGCTCATCAACAATGTGCAACTAAACAAAGGCAACCCATCAACCTCTAATTGTGCGATCCATTTATATCCCAATTTGAATTTGAAAGCAATATAATAAAATCACATGATTCCAGTGATATTGATAACGCTTTTGAATGTGGAGATTACAAAGCAATTTTGAATGTGGGGATTACATAACCTCCTATCCAGTATTGATTTCGATTGCTTCAATTAAGGGTCTGATTCATGCTCTGGGGGATGTATGTGGGCAACAGTTTCATCTGCAATATGTTTGGGGCTTGTGGCATCTTCAGTAAATTTTAACAAAAATAGGTTTTGTTATTTATATATCCTAGTTAATAGTTTTTTTTTTTTTGATGAACCTAGTTAATAGATTTGGGAGCACATTAAAAGAATCGTAGGGCGAGTGTAATCTAATAAGTGAATGAAAATTTGGGTGCATTATAAAATTTCCCTTAGTTTTTCCATCAATTGTTTTGTAAATTAAAAACATGGTTCTATTGGACTCCTTTGTAGGATGATGATTTACCAACGTTGAATGCAAAATTATATCATAAGTACAAGAATTTCAAAATATATTACATAATGACAAGATTGATTGAATTGGTAAGTATAGGGGCACCTGTGATGAAATTAAAAATGCAGGGGCACAAATGATTTAGGGCATGAAAGTCAAGGAGGTAAAATGAAATTTGCTATGTATAAAATTACTAGCCAAACAATTCATCCTCAAGATTCAGAACTTGTTTCAAACAATTTTTATTCAAGATCCAAGCTTGTTCATACTTGAAAGTACTGTTCAAAGATTATTCTTCAAAATTATTAGTACAATTACCAACCAATCGAAATTTTCTTCATATGCTGTAGTAGTTTCTTTATCGAATTTAAGATCCAAGTCAATTCTGAAGATTATAATTGCTACTTCACTCTCAGCTGGCAATTTAAATGCATATGAGGGATGGTTGGAGCAGGGTAGCTCTGTAATTTTTATGATGACAAATACGCTTTCAGAATAAGCACTTACTCTTGTCACTGGATGTCACACACCAATGGAGGTATGACTTACTTTGAAGCAAAGATTTGCAACTATTTTGGAAACTTATATTATGCAATTGAAAGCTACACTAGCTACAAACTATACGAAATAACAAAAAGGTACTGATTCCATTGAAAAATATATATTGAGATTTAAGTGTGTTTGAGATCAATTAGCTGTGCTTGGAGTTAGAATGTCTGATCAAGATGTTAAAATTTTGATTGTTGCTATTCTCCGTATTGAATATGGTCATACTAGACAAATTATCAGAGAAACATGATATCGAAATAAAGGAAGCAAGGTCCTTGCTTTTGTCTACAAAATATGAGTTGTAATTAAATCAGAAGCCATTGTCTTTGTCTCAATTAACTACAATGATCGCACATAATACATTATCCACTTTGCCTATTGCTAATGGGCGTACTGGTTTTCATTGTGGATCTCCACCATTTGGCTTGAATAAATTTGGTTTACCAAAAGCAGTTTACACACCTTGTTTGATTAATTTCTGCTTTGCCAATTGGTGTTATGAGTGCTACTAGTAGTAACTATGCAGCCAATCCAAGTAGTCCTGTTACTCAAATTGGATTTGTACCACCTATTACTGATGTGATATAAGATCACAATGCCGCATCATCCCTTAGCTCTAACACATCCTACAATTCTAGTGCCAAGATTAGTGGCTCTTACACAACAGAAAATGGATATATGATAAGGCCTGTACCTCAAATGTATAATTATGGATATATGATGCAGTAACACCTTGTACCCGGAAACACTTTCCCTTCATTAAATTTCATTGCATTTAGATATTACAATTCATCGTATTGTTTAAATTAGCCTTCCCTAATAGGAAATTATTTTTTTAGAGTTTCACAAATTATTTTCTTAGCATAGAAAAATAGAATACGATAATCCGAGAGTGTATGCATGAAATATTCGTTAAATAGAGTTATAACGAGAAAGTTGCAACTATTTTCGTTTTGGGGGCATTTTGGTCATTTTCTCCTTGTCCTAACTTAATTGGTCAACCATCTCCCCCTCTCCAACTATTTTCACGTTAAAAACAGATCAAGGTGCCGGGGGGGGGGGGGGGGGGGGGGCGGGTGAGCACGAGCTTTAACCTTGTCGCCGTCAATTTTCATCACCGGCGACTATTTTTACACCAATATCTTCCTCTCCTCATGGGCTTTCTATATATACTAGTTTCATAATTTATTTTCACTTATGCACAATGAATCAAAGGAGAGACTTTTTAGAAGATTCCAACTTATTTCCAAATTTCAGACAAACCATCGATAAATTGGAGAAACTCCAAGGTATAAGTTGTTCCTTATCTCATGGGCTCTCTTCTGAGTACACTTTTTCATATAGATTTGAAGATTTTAAAAATTGTAATTCCATCCACCACGGCTCGGCCATCTTCGGCGTTCTTATCGTTGAAATTTTTAGTCTTTTTGAGCTTCATTATGCTTCCTAGGATGTGTTAGTATTAGCCCAAGTAAAATTGTGAATTTTGGAATCAGACATTAGTGTTTGGTGTCGAGAATAAATTGAGAAAATCGTAAATCGGAAGTGTTGGAGTTAGAAGGAAAACTAGCGGAAGGAAGTTAAGACAATATTTGATGATAGAAAAGCTTGGGTGACATCAACGTCATATTTTGTCAAGGAAGGAATTGATTGCTAGGATGCTTTCACGTTCATCGGAATTGAGTTTAAGTTTTATAAATCATTGTTGGTTAGGTATTCCGGATGAGCAAGCTTTCGAGGTCAATCTCGAGATGACTCACCTAGTCACTCTTCATTGTGAGTTGGACTTTGTTTTAAAGAAATGCATGCAATCGTTTCTTTTTTTTTTGATCAAATGAATAACTTCATTAAATAAACGAGGATTACAATGAGGATGGGATCAAGAGCTTCATAGATAGAAATACTCTGTCCACTTCAGACTTCACACTCGAAGTCTATACTGACACACATGGTGAGGCCAAATCGGCCCCGACTCCAAACACACAAAAGGTTGACTCAACTGCAAGGCTTCCTTTGCAAGATGGATGTGCAACTTTATTGCAATCACGTCTCACAAACTGCCAACTTCAAAAAACTAAAAATTGAAATAACTGTTTAACTTCATCTAGAATATGTCCCTCCGAACTCAGGTCGTCATGTTTGCCATGCAACGTATTCAATATTGTCAGAGCATCCCCTTCCACCTCTAAATTAGTAAAACCAACATGTAAAGCATATCGAAGACCATGCAATAATGCTAATGACTCCACCGCTCTGGGGGATATATTACCTACCAGTGGAGCAGCCACAGCACCTTTTAGCGTACCCTCATGATCCCGAAGACAGCCCCAATTCCACTTACTCCATTTTTTACATCTGTAGCCCCATCAAAGTTCATCTTTAAAAGCCTTGTACTGGCGGGTTCCCAGTTCACAACCTCCTGATGCAATCGTTTCTTTGATCAACTATTTATATTTCATGGAGCTTTATTATGATTTCTTGTAATTAATTATTGTTTTCATTACGTGATTTTATGATATATATATATCCTCGAGCTATTAGATTATATATGTTTGTTTTCGATTAACCTATTTTGTAGCGCGAGAGCATCCTGGTACAACTTCCTCTCAAAAATGGGATTTTGATACATGAATGTTTATGATTATGCAAGAACACTAAATTGCATTCATGGCAAGCACCTAGGTTAGAGTAGATGGTGACAGGATGAAATTTACATTGAATTACTTGATCATGAAATTTCTAAATTGTGTTTTGGTTGATGATGTCTGATGACTGAGTAATATTCTTGTGCTTATAATATGTGTTTCATTCATGTATAATTCATATGCCTATATGACTAATGAAATTATGTAACAAGATAATCTCGATCCCAATTAAGTTACATGTGTCTTGTTCATTGATTTTTTGATGGATGTTGTTATACCTTACTGAAACAACCAATGGTTCTAGATTACAAAATTGTATTCTTGATAAATGTTGTAACATCATTCTGTCATAAGTATTAATCTTGTTATCATTTAGTCATAGAACCATAACTTGTATCCTTCTTTCTTGGAATATGATTGTGGGAGGATTAGACTTTTGCATTCTTAAAAAAAAAAAAAAAAAAAAAAAAAAAAAAACAGTGTAATATGAGAATTTAGAAACTAAATTCAGTGATATGAACTCTTCTTCTTGCAAATATATATGTGTTGATTGTTCCATGATGCCTTGGTCTTTAAATTTTCAGTTTTACAAATTGAGAAAACTTCAGTATACTAAATTATCTTTTTGCGGATAGGTAAAGTTTTTCACTGAATGTGATTTTGGGGAATTTTTGTGTTTTCTGTGATGATGTTTTCATTCTTGATTTTGTTTGAACCTTGATGCTCTATTCTGCAGTATGTGTGTGCTTATTTTATTCAGACACAATTTTTTCAGTTTTGATAGAAAATTAAAACTTTTTTACTGTCCTTGTTTTTACATCTTTGAACTCCGACCTTTCCCCGACCAACATTGAACCTTTGAATAGCTTGAATTTCAAAAGTGAAAAGAAACAGTTGAGATGTATCTTGACCTTCAGGGTATTGATATCTCATTGAGCGAATCTGTGATGCCCCGGAAATTCGTGTTTAGTTTCCGAAGATTTTCCGGAATTTAAATTATGGTTATTGGACGGTTTCGTGGCTCGTGGATGGAGCGGAAGTCTTTCGGACGAATTTTTATTCGGAAAGTATGACTTTAGGGGGGTTGCAAAGGTTGACTTTTGAAGCGTTGAGATTCTCCGAAAACTTCCTTCACAAAAGTTGTAGAGCGCGTCGATACGAGTTCGTGGACATATGGAACGCGGAAATCGGAGTTTGTATGAAGAAGTTATGGCCATTGGAAGAAGTTTCCATTTTGGTATAAATAGAAGTTTCCCAAGTTGGAAACTTACTATTTTCATTATTTCCATTTCCGGAAGGTTTCCTTTCTCTCTCTTCTCTCTCGGCTGCACCTTCAGAATCGAAGAAACCCGTCTGACCCGACCCGCACCCGGCCGACCCGACCTGGCTTTTCCGGCGAACTACAGCGGTCTCCGGCGACGAAACTTTCCAGATGGGATCGTCTCCTCCTTCTGGTCGTCCCTCTGGTGTCCTCTAGCGCCGATTCTCCTCCACGGCGGCGCTGCAAGGCGGTGCAGTTTGAGGATTTCGGACCCGGTCGGAAATCCTTGTTCCGACGTCGGCGGGGCTTCTAGCTGGGCTTGGGGAACTCAGAGCAGCCTGCTTGATCGATCCTTGGTGGTTGTTTGGATCGATTCACTTAAAACTTGGTTCAACTCAGCTTGGATTACTGTTCACGGCTTGTGAGGTAGTTTTCGACCCTTTATGCTTGTTTTCTGACTTCGAGCTGTTCTTGAATATTCACAAGCATGCTTAGATGAAACTTTTTCATGTTGGGAGTTTTGTGAAATAATGAGTTTTGGCTGGCGGCGGTGCGCCACCGCCTGTGGCGGCGTTCCGGCCATGTAGGGAGCTATTTCTGGTATTATATATGTTCTACTCATTGATACGAGCATTTTGATATATAATACGCAAATTTTGGAGTTCGTATGGAATTATTATGATTTTCACCGTTTCATTTCGGTGAATTTATTCAATCCGTGAGGATTTGAGCAATCGGATCGATTTGTGGTTTGGACACATCGATCGTGGACGTATTCCGGAGGCTTTGGGAGGTCTCGGATGTGGTTTTGCCTCGATTGGCGCCACTTTGGAAATTTTGGTTCGATTTAAGGTTTCGAACGTTATTCCTTGTGATTCGTTGACTGAATCAGAGCTGTGCTTCCTTAGATACTTGGCGAAGTATTTGGACGGTTATTTAGTGGATTGGCTGCTTTGTTCTGTATTGAAGACGCAGCGGGAGTTTCGAGGTGAGTAATCTCAAAAGGTTCATTTACGAACGGAATACCTTTATCATTTTAAGAGTTATTTAGTAACTGTAAACTATAGTTGGTATTAGTAGGCATTCCTGAGCGGATGACTACGTATATATATATTTACGTGAAATATTATATGTTTTGGTGGGTTGTGGATTTATGAAAACAATAGGCATGAATGATGCGTTTTATTGTTTTGGGTTGTGGCTTTTGGAAAAGAAATGATTGTGAAAATGTTGATTTTGATTTGTTTTGAAAAGCGTTGAGTTTTGGGAAAAGCGTTGAGATTTGTGTATGAAAACAATATGCATGAAATGATGCTTTTTATTGTTTTGTGTTATGGCTTTTCGGAAAACAATGATTATGGAAATGTTGATTTCGATTGTTTTCAAAAGCGTTTCGATTTGTGTAATGTTTTTGAGTCCTGTGCGACTGTTTTGATGATTTGCTCCAAGGGACAGTGCGGCCCGAGGATCGAAGGTCTATGACCTTGGGCAGAATATCAGGTAATCACGTCTTTGGCCGGACGAGTGGTTACGTTTCAGTTAGAGCTCTAGTTTATCTGCCATATAGGTAATTCATGGGGTAACGGGAATTGGTTATTGATAACTCATGACATTACGTGTTTTTAGGGAACAAGGTGTGAGTTGCTTCCTTATTAACGGTTTTTAAGGGGACAAGGTGCAAGTTGTTTTCCTTATTAACGATATGGTACGATTTGGTACGATTGATAGAAATCAAGGTGTGAGTTGCTTTCTATGTTATTTTGATAGAATTCAAGTGTGAGTTGTTTTCTATGGTACGATTTGGTACGATTGATAGAAATCAAGGTGTGAGTTGCTTTCTATGTTATTTTGATAGAATTCAAGTGTGAGTTGTTTTCTATGGTACGATTTGGTACGATTGATAGAATCAAGGTGTGAGTTGCTTTCTATGTTTCGTTTAAAAGAAACCAAGGTGTAAGTTGTTTTCTTTTATTTCGATTTGAATGGATGACTATGTGTGTACATAAATATATTATGGGATATATATATATATATACATATGTATTCATGTATTAGTGGCTTCGTGGTAAATCTTTGTTTATTGATTTAAACGTGATTTGTGTGAGTTGTTTCCTCGATTGAAACGTGCGGGCTTTTATCCCGTAGTTTTGTGCGAGTTGTTTTGAGTTACTCATATGGGCTTGCAAAAGCTTACCGGGTTTGTTGTGTGACAACCCGGTGCACCATTCCAACGGTGTAGGGGTTAATCCTGCAGGGTAGGATAATCGGGGCTGAAGCCGAGGTAGCTGGTTGGCAACAGAACAGGTAGGAAGCAAATTTGATTGGCTTTGCCATTGTTATGACTTCCGCTATGTAGTAAACTCTGAGGAGCTTTTGCGTTTTATCTTGTTGTAGACAATTTAATTCGTAAGCTTATGTAATATATGACTCTGTGGGCGGGTCAATATTGACATAGTGGGTTCAGGGCATCAATATGTATGTTGTATAAAGGGAAAAAGTTTTCCAGGTATTTGGTATTGATGGCTGAACGTTCACGCATGTATAATTATGGGGTTATATATCGATTTTTAATTGTGTTAAAAATCAGGGGCGTGACAGAACCTGAACCCATTATAGATGACCAAAGTACAAATTTGGATATTGCAAAACATAGAGAACGGCAGAGAGCTGATCCAATGACCAAACTGATCTTAAAGCAAACCATGTCACCTATTGTAAGGGGTAGCATTACTAAACTAGAAACTGCTTTAGAGTATATGACTGCTATTGGATTGAAATTTATCCAGAATGAAAAGGTGAAATTCACTTGCTCTTGGACAAACTTATTGGAACCAAATATGATGCTTCAGGCAGTGTTAGGGAGCATATTATGAATATCATTCAAACCACCACTAGACTTGGGGATTTACATTTTTTTTTCTTGATGCTTTCATTATTTATCTTTGCTTTGAAAATCTTCCTGCTAGCCTTGGGCCTCCTAGAATAGCTTATTTTGCTCAAAAAGAGCAGTGGGGCTTAAATAAGCTAATTGCAATTTGTGTGCAAGAAGAGGAACTACTTAAGAGAGACGAGTATGTTTCTATGAATGTAGTCAATAAACCAAACTAGACGAGTAGCTGCAAGTGAGGGAACCAGTGAGACAAAAGTAGTGAAACTTGGCCCTAAGAAATTTGGTGGAAAGGGTAAGAAATTTGGAAATTTTAAGTGTTTTTTCTGCAAGGAGCGGCATATCAAGAAAAATTGTAAGGGTTTCAAGGAATGGTTAGCTAAAATGGGTAAGTTTTCACTGTTATTCTCCTAGTTCCTGGTTTCTAGACACAAGCTCATCGATTCACATTACTAATTCATTGCAGGCTAGGGCTTTCTAATAAAGAGGGCACCAAGGAGAAGTGAGGTTATCATCTCAGTAGGCAACGACATGGAAGTGGCTGTAAAGGCTGTAGGCATCGTCAAGTTGAGTTTAGGATCAGGTCTTAGTTATGTTTTGAACAATGTTCTCTATGTTCCCTCGATGAAAAGAAATTTGATTTTAGTAGCTTGTTTAGTTAAGAACGGATGTGCTTTTTTCATTAACTCTTTTGGAATAAAAATTTCCCATGCTTTTGGTTTTCTTGGTTTTGCTTCTTTTGTCAATGATTATTGGATGCTTGACTGTTCATTACCAAAATATGTTTTATTGATTGAAAAATGAAAGAACCAGTTGGTGCAAGAAAAGAAAATTTAATGAAAGTTCAACTCATCTTTGGCACAAGAGACTTGCACACATTTCAAAAGATAGACTTAAGAGAATGGAAAAAGAAATTTTCGTGTCTCATGTGGTGTAATTTTATGGAGTCTGTGATTGCAGAGAGCACAATTTTTCCAAACTTGAATTTTTCTGTAGTTCTTCTTCATGGTTTCACATTGACAGAGATTTGATTAAACTTTTGGAATTTCTTTTATCTCTGGTGTAGACTTCAATGATTATTATGTTTGATGAAAAATTATTATTTCTGTCACAGTGCATTCTACACGTATTCAAGTGGGAGATTGTAAGACGTAATTGAACACGTGCACAATACATATTAACTATTGGCAACATATATTACATATAGAGCAAGTAATTTGAGATCAAATATGATTCCTACTCCTTGTTTAATTATTTTTGTGTTATGAGTCATACAAATGTAATAGGAAGTCTAATATATTTTTGAAAACCAAGCAAAGATTATCAGATAATTATATGGTGTTACAGTTTTAATGAAATAGGTTTGCTTCTTATGGCGAGGACTTTGTTAAGCTGATCGCTATATATACAAGGTCCCTATGACCTCTCCATACACAAGCATCAAGCATTCTAGCCCCATAAATAGTTTCTGTCACCGAGTTATATTCTCCATGCTCAGCATATGCAGAGAGTAATGCAGCCAATAGAATTGATTTCTATGAGATGTCACACTTAAAACTCTTTAGGACTCGCAAATGCTTCCTCACTTTACATACATATCTAGTCATACTCAAACCTTAGATCAGTCAATAGTCCAAGCTTTTTCAGAAAAGAGCGGCATTTGTTGGCTGTATTTCAGAGAAATAACCTGAGCACAAACAAATGCACTTACTAGAAGACCAAATGCATTATTGTTTGGCTTAAGTTCCATAATTGCTAACAAGAATGTCTTTATTGCATCCTGATATAGCCTGTTATGAGCATAACCTGATATCAAAGTATTTGACGGTATGATTTCTCTATGGTTCAACTCATCAAAAACCATGACAGAGTCAAGCATGGACTTAAAATTAGCATACATGGTAAAGCATGGACTCAAAGGTAGCATACATGATAAGCTATTACAAACGTTATGCTTTGGGCCTTTGGCAGAAAGCTAGTCATTATAAATGCAGAGATGACATCTTCTTTATATATATATATATATATATATATATATATGTAGTACAAGGCTCTACATTTTCATCATTCATGAACTCAAAACCCACCTTCTGAAATGTTTAATAGGTTGAGAGTGATCCATGTATAAGAAATCTAGGCGATCTATTCATGCAACTGCTTGCTTTTTGTCAAATCAAATGGGATTGGCCTTGTGTTTCCTGTAAACACCAAATAGGATTGGCCTACTATCACATGTTATACACCATTGAACCATTGCTTTTGTCAAACCAGTGTTCCTAATTCATACCTACACTAACACATCACCAGGACATCAGAAACATTCCAATTTATCCTAATTGCTTTCAAATCGATACTTATATAATCTTGGAGGGTTCTAGATCATATGCTTTCATATCGATCCTTATATAACCATGAAATCCCTAATTTTTCAGATTCGGCAGTTTAATCTATGCTATGATTTATCCCAAATAATGAATTTGACGACAGAGAGAGATGGTTACCTCTGAATTGAAGCGAAAAGACAAAGAGAAGAATTGGAGCGTCTGTGCATTCCAATTGAAGCATCGAAGGTTGTTTTGCGTCTATAACTAAGGAGTGGCTTCTCTTCTTTAGTCAGGTTCCATGGCTGTGAGTAAATTGTTCAAGCAAGGGAGGGTAACCGCTGGTATTATCAAAGATTCATTTATCTACAGTGAAGCGCTGCAGTTGCACCGTGCAGCTTCTGGCTTCCAAAAGTAGGGGTCTCCAGGCTTCTGCTTTTAGGTGGAAAAAGCCATGGCTTCGCTTAGAAGCCAGCTGAACTCTGAGTTACCAAACGCTATACGATGTCATGCTTATAAGCGGGGGAGCAAAAAAGCCCCCCCCCCCCTCCCCCCCAAACGCAGTCTTAGGGCAAGAGTCAAGTGCACATGTGCAGTCAAGCTTAGGTCAAGAGTCAAATATTATGGGAAGTAGTGGTGTAGATCAGGGAGGTGAAAGGATGCAAGATATTGAACTTGTGGATTATTTGCAATCATTTAGAGGGTGTCTGGAGTATAAAGATGAAAGTGAGCATAGAGGAGGTAGTGAAGATTATGATTACAACCCTCTGGCATAAGATAATGATTATGACCAGTATGGGGTAGATGATGATGATTGGCTAGAGAATGTGGAGCAAGAAGATACTCCACAGAGAACTACTCCTCAAACTGCATGTATTGGACTATGTTCATGTGTGCAACTTCAATTACCAGACGTTGAGGATAAAGAAGAAATGTTTGTTGATGAAGATTCATATGAAGATTAGCTGGATTATATCATTAATTCTGATGGGGAGCATGAAGAGGTTGGTCTTGAATTTAACCTAAAATAGAAGAAAAGAACTGTTTTCGAATTAGGGATGCAGTTTGGTACAGTTCAGATCTTGAGGGACGCTTTAAGGGACATGGCTATACGGGGCTGGAAATATGTTTACATTAAGAATGACAAAATAAGGTTAAGGGTTGTCTGTATGGAGGATGACTGCCCTTTTGAGCTGTTTGTTTCTAAAATGCAGCATGAAACTACTGT
Organism: Rosa rugosa; assembly: GCF_958449725.1. Classification (NCBI taxonomy): domain Eukaryota; kingdom Viridiplantae; phylum Streptophyta; class Magnoliopsida; order Rosales; family Rosaceae; genus Rosa; species Rosa rugosa. Next base: position 25,452,019 of record NC_084823.1, read on the forward strand.
GATGATCAAGGGTTATAATCCAAAACACCTGTACAAGAAAGTTCAACAACAGTATGGTGAGGCTGAGGTACTCAACTGCAAAGTTCAAGGACCAGATAGCCATGAATGAGGCATGGAAACCAGGTAAAAGTTCTAACCAAGTTCAAGTTCTTATTCCATTAATGTTAATATTGTATTGCTGCTTGTATGATGATTTGAGCTTGTTGTATGTTGTTGCATATTCACTAGCTAAGACAACGTTTGTCAAGATTAGAGTAAGGGTATCAACACAAATAGCTTATAAGGCTAAGAGGGCTGCTTTGCTGGAAGTTGAGGGTTTTATAAGGTACCCATTTGCAAGGCTGATGGATTATGGAAGTGAGCTCAAGAGGGTGGATTCAGATATTACTATAAATATAAAGTGTGATTTCAACAACCCAAGTAAGGATTTAGTATTCAAAAGAATGTACATATGTTTGGGAGCATTAAATAATGGAATAAAGGCTGATTGTAGAAGTGTCATTGAATTGGATGGAGCACACTTGAAAAGCTGTTTTAGAGACTAGCTTTTGATTGCTGTGGGAACTGATGCCAACAACACAAGTTGGGTTGTGGCATATGCAATGGTGGAAATGTAGAACAAGGACTCATGAAGAAAGTTTCTAGAGCTATTGTTCAAGCACCTAGATATCAAGGAAGATAGAGCATGATGAGTTTTTATAAGCAACAAAGCAAAAGGTCGCAGACCTGCATTTGAAGAGGTGGTCCCAAGTACACATATAGGGCATGTTTGTTTCATGGGATTGGATGAGAGTGGACTGCCTTATCTAATAAACTAGGACTTATTCCATGTTTGGCTGAAACAAAGACTATAATAAATGAGACTATGCAATCCCCAAAACAACCCCAACACCTTCTTACATAGAGACCTCAAATGTCATCAAACTGTGGAAGCAAGGCTTATCCAATGCTAAAAATTTCATCTCAGTCATTGTTCACTTCAGTTTCATCGCTCATTCAAATATCTTTCGCTTCAGTCTCCTTCAACTGCTCTCCTTCAGGTTCAATTTCTCTCATTTCTCGATCAAGCTTCCTCTCTTGCGTTAATCATTGTTCACTCTTCCCTTCAACTCCCTCTACCTTCTTCATCATTTTGTTGTGGTGTGTAGACATAAGAGTGTTGAAAGATGACGCCTTGATCAAGAAACAAAATTTATAATGAAAGAAATTTGCCATTGGCCTTGTATTAGGCGGTCAGTCGAGCCCAATAGAAATCACTACTATTGGTGAGATACGATATAGGGATAGTCGCCTAGACATAAGTCTCTTTCCTTTGTTTTAGAAGGCTGGATGGCCAGATTAAGAGGTAAGTGAGAGGGAGGACTCATTTCGGTGATACTACGGAGGCTACTCCCTCATTGAGGCTTAGGCCCCTATCGGCTACTCCCACATAGTGGTTTAGGCTCATTCTATAGTATCTCTGAGATCCAATTGAACCCATCACCCAGGGTCCCAATCTAAGACACCATCTGTATGCCCCTTACTCAGCTGGGAAATTAACTTATGTGTTAGACCGTTCTCCAAGTGCTAATAAAGGCCGCCCTTAACCTCAAGAGACCTTAGCAAGGTACTAATGAAGGGTTAAGGCCAATATTAACAAAAGGGTCATTGTCTACTCATTCGATTTTACACACTTACAACAATTAAGTATTTAACTAAATTCATAACAACCTAAGTATATTAATCTAAGTGAAACACATACAAGTTACAACATGCTTATAAACTTCTACAAATTTCACAACAATAATAAAAGACATGCTTAATTTCGTAACACTCATAAAACTTAAACTAAATCACAATTATAGCTTGGCCTAACATAAATCGCAATTTGTCACCATTCCACAAGTGTAGTACAAAAATTTAGCATGCATTATATATACAACAAAATCAATGAAACTTTAAGCGCTAGGGATTTTAACAATCCCCGGCAACGGCGCCAAAAATTGATGCGGCTAAAATAGCCTCACAATTTAACCCTGCAAAATGTAGTTGTTAGTATAGAATAAGCAAGGATCGTTCAGTCCGGGGATTGTAGGGTACACCTACACAAAAAGGTCAATTAACAAATAAAAGAATAAAATGGGGGTTTTGAAATTTGGTTCCTAATCTACTTAAAATAAAGACAAAACAAATAAAACTATGTACAATGATCGACTTCCCTAACCTAAACCAATACCACTCGGAAATTACTAAGTGTAAAAACAGAAAATCCATTTCAACATGCTACAAAAACGTGCCCATCTTAAATGCCTAGATAAGAGTCTAAATGAAAAGCCTCAGCGGATCAATCCATTTATCTGATTCGTTCTAATGTAGGCTTGGATCGGAAAAGTCCTTACCAAACCCAATACTATTAATTTTCGAAAACACTCAGCGTAATTCTCTTAACTAGTAGTATTATCTAATCCTCGAATCAACTCACACGTGCAAATTAACCATTACACATAGAATTTAACACGTAATTTCCAGAATCGTTTAATCATTAAAGCATGATTCTTACCACCCGTTAGAACTAATTACTATTTGTTTAACTCAGCGTCTTAACAAATAACAATTACTCTTGGCAAATTAAGCAAACATACAAGAACACTCAGCGTGATTCTAGCATGCAAACTTATTAACCTAACTCTGAAAATTACCTAAACACGTAAAAGGGCACAAGATTGTAACACGCATCATCAAAGAATTCTCGAAATCAACTCAATAATAAACTGAAAATCTCAAAAATATTACTAAAAATATTCTGAAAATTTCATGTCTCCAATTACACAACTCGCAAATCCAAACACACAAAACCGAAACAAAAATTATAAGTAGAGTCATAGTTACACTTTGAAGCTTTCCTCAGCGGCTTAGCAACAAGGTGATGAACTCGTCTCTACTATGGTGGTGGAGCGTCCTTGACTCAGCGCCTAAGAGCTTCGTAGATTGATGGATGGATGGTGGTCACGGTCTTGTAGGTGATGGAAGTTTAAGAAGTGAATTGGGCAGAGTCTCGGAAAAGTTTTTGGCCAGGAAGTGATGCGAATTCTGTTCTGGACGTTGCCTATTTAAGGGGAGCATTGGTTGGCTTTTGTCGATCATACCCTTCATCATTGGACGGATGGGATTGCATCATAATTCCTTTAATTTTCCAACTGAAACATCTCCTTTATGGCCTTAACTCCTCTCATAATGCGGCAATTCCTTTAATTTCCAAGCTGAAACGTCTTTCCCTTATTTATTCCCCAACTGAGCTGAAACGTCTTTCTCTTATTTATTCCCCAACTGAAAACGTCTTTCTCTTTATTTCCCTTCTTCATTTCTTGGTCAACCTAATTTAATAAAAGGCACAAAATTAAATTGTTTTAGAGAAAATAAAAGGAATTAAAACAATTTAATTTCAGAAAAATACTCCCATAAATTCTCTCTTAAGGCCCACAGATTAGCATGACGGTGAGGAATCCTGATCCAGCTAGGATTCTTCATGAATTTTGCGTTTTCTGCCTATTTCACGCCAAACACTCTACAAGACTCTTAAAATGACTCGATGACTCAAAGCACGAAACTAAGGGAGAAACATCGCTAAAATGGGGCACATACTCAATAATATCGTCGCACTTTGTGCTCCTATCACTTATGAGCTGGTAGAGTTACCGAAAGGTAAAAGAGCACTCAAAAACAAATGGGTGTACAGACTGAAGACTGAGGAGAATAGCTCACAACTTAGATACAAGGCAATGTTTTTTTTTTTTGAAAGGATACAAGGCAATGTTAGTTGTGAAAGGTTTCAGTCAAAAGAAAGGTATTGATTTTGAAGAAATTTTCTCACCCGTGGTGAAGATGTCATCCATCCGAGTGGTACTTGGCTTGGCTGCAAGTCTGAATCTAGATGTTGAGCAGCTAGATGTGAAGACAGCATTTCTTCATGGCGATCTAGAAGAAGAAATTTACATGGAGTAGCCAGAAGGATTTAAAGTCAAAGGCAAAGAAGATCTAGTATGTCGTCTAAAGAAGAGTCTATATGGACTTAAGCAGGCACCGCGTCAATGGTACAAGAAGTTTGACTCTTTCATGATTGAGCATGGATACCGAAGGACTACTTCTGATCATTGTGTCTTTGTCAAGAGATTTCTTGATGGTGAGTTTATCATACTACTTTTGTATGTTGATCGTAGGACAAAATAGTGATAAGATTGACAAGTTAAAGAAAGAATTGAGGAAGTCTTTTGCTATGAAAGACTTGGGACCCGCAAAGCACATTCTCAGTATGACTATCTCTCTTGATTTGAAGAAAAGGAAGTTGTGGTTATCACAAGAAATATTGAGAAGGTATTGGAGCGGTTCCACATGGAGAAAGCAAAGCCAGTTGCTACGCCATTGGCAAGTCACTTTACGCTTAGCTCAAAGCAAAGTCCTACAAGTGAAATAGAAAAAAAGGAAATGCACAAGGTGCCATATGCCTCAGCTGTCGGAAGCCTGATGTATGCAATGGTGTGTACACGACCAGACATAACACACGCAGTTGGTGTCGTTAGTAGATTCTTGTCTAAACAAGGAAAAGAGCATTGGAATGCTGTGAAGTGGATTTTAAGATACCTCAGGGGGACTTCCAAAATGAGTTTATGCTTTGGGAGTAGAAAACCTGAACTGATTGGTTACACAGATGCACATATGGCTAGAGATATTGATTCCAGAAAGTCTACTTCTGGATACCTGATTACCTTTTCAGGGGGAGCAGTATCGTAGCAATCAAAGCTACAAAAGTGTGTTGCTTTGTCTACCACAGAGGCAGAGTTCATTGCAGCTACAGAAGCTTGTAAACAAATGCTATGGATGAAGCGGTTCTTGCATGAGTTAGGGCAGGAACAACAGAAGTACATTGTGCATAGTGACAGTTAGAGTGTGATCCACTTGAGTAAGAATTCAAGTTTTCACTCGAGGTCGAAGCACATTGATGTACGATATCACTGGATACGTGATATGCTGGAATCCAAGCAGCTACAACTTGAGAAGATCCATACTGATGACAACTGTTCAGATAAGATGACCAAGTCCTTATCTAAGGACAAGTTTGAGTATTGCAGAAGTGCAGCAGGAGTGATGAAGCCCTCCACCTAAGTCGGAAGGGGGAGATTGATGGGTTATTCCTCCTTTAGCGGAGGATAATTAAAGATGATTAACAAACTAAGAATAACTAATTGTTTAATTAGTTAATTGTTTGATTGGTTATGCATTGATTAAGGAAGGCCAAGAAATAAATAACCTCCACCGGTTATAAAAGGTCTCCCCTGCATGTTAATCAAGACAGAGTGAAAAGTGAAAAAGGGAGAAAAGAATAAGACAATCCTTGCTTTAGAGAGAAAGTAAGAGAGTCAGGAAAAACCTCCATAGAGAGAGAGATATCCACTTCGGTGAGATTGTATTTGTAATTCCCATTATTTTCATAGTGGAAGATATTGTTTCTTTTGTTATCTCATTGTAATTACACAAAGTGTGGGAAAAGTCAGATCCTGGGATAACCAATTATCCATTGGCCTTGTATTAGGCGGTCTTATTTGCCATATTTCCCAACACCTTCTTCAAGTGATTCATTGAATGGTGAACTGATTGCTTCTTCCTCCTCTACTTGCTCATCTTCTTCATTTTCATCTTCTTTTACAACTTGCACAGCTTCATTCTCGGTTTCTTCTTCATCACCCCATTCTAGAATATCACACACTATCTCTTCATCACTTTTTCCCCAATCTCACTTCTCATCTTCAACAAACACAACATCCCTGCTCACCACAATTTTCTTCGAAACTGGATCATAAAGTCAGTAGGCTTTTAATTCTTCACTCACACCCAAAAGAACACACCTGAAACTCTTATCATCCAACTTTATTCTTCTACTGTCAGGAACATGAATATGAGCAACACAACCGAACACTCAAAAGTGATCAGCAGCAGGTTTAATCCCACTCCAAGCCTCTTCAAGAATCACATCCTTTACAGCTAAAGTCGGACTTCGATTCAGTACATGTACTGTCCAGTTGACTGCTTCAGGCCAAAACTCTATAGGAATTTGTTTCTCGGACAACATGATGCGTACCATATTCATGATTGTTCGATTTTTTCTCTCAGCAACCCCATTTTGCTATGGGATGTAGGCTGTAGTAAGTTGCCTACTGATTCCATTAGTGCTGCAAAATTTGTTGAACTCAAGTGAAGTGAACTCTCCACCTTTATCAGTACGTAAACAGCAAATATAGTTTTCAGTTTTCTTCTTAACAAGATTCTTATATTTCTTGAAAGTGACAAATGCCTCAGACTTCTCCAACAAGAAATATATCCAAGCTTTCCTACTATAGTCATCAATAAAACTGATTAAGTACCTCTTTTTACTATAGGCTTGATAGGCCCACAGATATCAGCGTGGACTAGTTGGAGTCTTTGTGAGGCTCTCCACAAACTCTTCTTTGGAATTGCTTCTCAATGTTGTTTTCCCATCATACAATCAGTGCACAGCTTTGATGGAGCTTTAAGCGATGGTAGGCATTTCACCATCTTCTTATAGAGAAGAGTTCTCAAACCCTTGAAACTAAGATAACCATATCTGCAGTGCCACACGTTGTGTTGTCTTCTGAAACGATTTGGAAACATGTTGAGGCTTGTGGTAGCACCGAAGCAAGCACAACAAACATCCTGTTGGCTGACACCGTAGTTTTGATGGAAGCTTTCCAAGGAAACATCTGCCCCAAGCCAAGGAAAGTGTTGGAGAAGAATAAGGTGAAGGCTGCAATAGTCTGTACTCCGACTTTCAATGGTGGTGATGAGGCTGAGGTTGAAAACAATGAAGGAAGCAAGAAAGTTGTGAACCTTAGACATAGGACATGTAGTTGCAGGAGGTGGAACGTACTTGACTGGAATCTCATGCAAGCATGCAGTTTCTACCATACACTTGGGAGGCATGACCTAGATGATTATGTGGCAAATTGGTATTTGAAAAAGACCTATTTGGCTATATACAACAAACTTATAAGGCTTGTTAATAGCATGGATCTGTGGGCAAGAAGTGAAGATCGACCAATCTTACATCCATAATATTCAAGGCAGCCTGGTAGGTTCAAGGCAGCCTGGTAGGCCAAAATTTAAGAGATTAAGGATGCTTAAAAAAAAGCTCAAAGTGGTGATGGTAAGCTTGGAAGGCAGCAAAGATCTCTCAAATGTGGCAATTGTGGCCAAGTAGAGGACAGTAGGAAAACATGTCAGAGGCATTTGCCACCAAAGGAAAAGAAGACTGCTGCTGTTTCAAGGAAGAGGAAGGTCAGTAGTGAAGAAAGCCAATGTTTTGAAAATTAGGTATTCATATTTTGTAACATGTTGATTGTGATTTTAAAGTTTGGTATAGATTTCTTAGTTTATAAGTCAATTGATATTGGTATTGCTTGCTGCAGTCTTAGAAAGGGAAAAATATGTCCTATGATTGCAAATGAGTTGAGGAAGAAAGCCAAAGGAAGTGCTGAGTATCAAAGGGTAAGATTACAGTCTATATTGTTTAAGGGTTTTGTGAATTTGCCAGCACTTTCTTTTGTTAGAGAAATTAATCCCTGCACCACGCAAGTACTAGAAATAGAAATGGAAAGAAGAAATAACCAAGCCAGGAAGACAAGAAGATTTAATGAGCTTCGGCCAATATCCTTGCCTACGTCCTCCCAGAGTTTCACTTTCATTAATGAGAGAATTACACAAGTACAAGATTACACCACTTAAGTTTATGCCCGACCCAAGCCCTTGTATCCCAAAAGATACCCCTTGTACATCCTCTCTCAACCAAGGTTCTAAAAATTGGCCTATGCGGCGCTTAGGCACTGGGCGTCGAGTCACCGTTCTGATTATAGGCTAGGCGATGGCTGTGGGCGTTTGACTGCTCGGCGGCCGCCTAAGCGTTCTAGACGGAGCTGCTCGGCGCTCGGCGCTGGAATATATATATATATATATTATTTTTATTTTTTTTTATTTTTCAATTCCTCAAGTTTTAGGTGACGGCGGCAGCGAGGGAGGTGAGGATTTTGAAACGAAGGGAGTCGCGGTAAAGGCGGAGGTAGAGTTGAAGTGAGAGAGAGTCCAGGTCGGGTTCGGAGGTTTAAGAGATGGATTCGGGTTGGGACTTGAGAGAGGAAGGAGGTGAAGATGGGGAGGAGGAGGAAAGTGAAGGTGAGGGAAAAGAAAAGATGGCTTTCTTTCTTGTTCTCTATTTTTTGGTAGTGTGAAGAGAGAGACAGAGAGTTCGGGGAAGAAGAAGCAAGGGAGAGAGAGAGAAAGTGAGCCGTTTTTTTCACTTTTTGTTGTCATATGGTTTGGCCATGTTAACATGATAAGGTTTGAATTGAGATAAGGGCACGTGAACGTGGTTTTAGTGTTTGAATATAATTACTCCATCAAATTATTAAATGATTTTAGTATTTGAATATAATTATCCAATTAATTATCAAGAGTTATGTGAAAAATTTAATCCATTTGTATTTATTATTAAAATAAAATAAAATAAAATAAAATAAAAACCATCTAGTCCCCGCCTAGGTCCCTGGGCGCTAGGCCTCGGGTTACCGCGCGACTAGGGCCTAGCGTTTTTTAGAACCTTGCTCTCAACCTATGTTTATACCCACATTTGTATGTCCACTCAGACATAGCTAATGTGCATATAGTCATTGAATGATTTCGAATTACAATGAGCCGCTCAACAAGTAATTGGGCCGATAGCCAGAAATGTTGGCCAATGAGTAATTGGACAGTTCATTTGGTCCAAAACAAGTCAGATAAAAGTTAGGCCCAGGGTTATCGGCCAGCCCGTAGTCATCAGTTTGAAAAGAGATTTATTGTCTAAAATTCCATCGGCCAATTGTTGAAATCATATGAGTCAGTTTCCAACTCGAACTCAACTTGGAAAGAAAGCAGTCGATAGACAGAGAAGTCGAAAAGTGATAAAGATGAAATTTGTTCAAGTTATTATTTCAATCAAATTGAAGTTCATGTTAGCCGATAAGGAGAGTTCAATCCAAGATAGTCTACTTCAAGATTAATTACAGCCGTTGATAGCGATCATCAAAGCTGATCAAGATGGAGTCCAACATCAAGGCAGGCAGCGATAAGTATTAGAGCCAAATCAAGATAGAGTTACTGAGCCGAGAGGAGGCCGAATTCCACTCAACTTCAAAGAGTCAAGAGATCAGTTCAAGTCACAAAGCAGCCAATATAAATAAAAGCATCGACATAAGACATCACACACACAACTCCAGAAACTCAAGCCATCAAGCTTTTCTTGTTTTCGTCTTACCTTTTTCTTAGGTAGAATTTCCGTCTGTTTCCTTAGTTAGTTTGCTTTGCTAGTTACAATTTCAGTTACTTTACTTTCCTTGTAGCCTAGTATCGATTTTGAATTGTTTTCTTTCAAACAACAGTTAATAATTTTCAGCCATTCTAGATTTCAGTTTCGTTGTTATTATCTTTTATTTGCTCCTTATTGTCTTTATGCTTTGTTTATTTAATCATATATGTTATTTACTGTTTGTAGTCGCATAGTAGCTATCAATCTTGAGAATATCATTCGTTACGAGTTCACTTTTACTGTTACGTGTTATTACTTGGATCCAATTAACTGAAGTCCTGTGACCAGACAATTTGTATTCACTCATACTCACAACGACACCTAATTCACCCGACCTTCAGCCGTCAAGTACTTGATCCAAAGGTAACGAACCATCGGCCGAGACACAATTCCTTCCTCGGCCAACAATTGCTTGATAAGTCAGAATCACGCGCACAACATCTCCAATTGCACACTTGGCCTTTTGGTCGTGTGCTGGCACGCCCTGCAATATATTCATCGAGAATGACGTTTGTTCCTTGGTCTCTCGGCTATCTCGGCTGAGACAATTTTCAGAGGAAACATCTTTTGGCACGCCCAGTGGGACACAAGATTACTATTTTCCTAGTAAGGTTGAATGCAAGGGAAATAAGTTAGTCAAAAAAAACAAAACAATCCATACAGTGTAAACAGGGTAACGAACTGTCTTCGGTGTGGAGAATCAGGACATAATTCAACTTTTTGTCCATCACAGCCGAAGCTTAATTTTCCTCCAATCAGAATGTCAATTGAGTCAAGCGGGAATGGTGTCACGCCCCGAATTTTGAATAATCAATTCAAATCCGAAACATGAATAATAACAATTACAAATAACGTCCTGAATTTTTTTCTCACAAACAACCACGCTTCACACCTCTCAATATTACAATAAACCAAATCCTCAAATTATTTATTACAACACACTCTCACCAAATCAAATTGTAAGGCTCAAATGAGTTTAACTCACCTCACTATTACAATTGCTGTAAATCTATGACAAATACTCTAACCCGTACGATTACCGCCCTGATTCTCCTGACCTGCAGGATTACCCGCTACACAATTTGAATAGTGTACCGGGATTGCAACAACACCAAACCCGGTAAGCTTTTGACAGCTCGTATGAGTAAACAAGAAATGAACGGTTGATTTATTAAATCATATTTCTTTTAACTCAAGCAAAACAACCAACAATCACAACAACCACAAAGCAATCCACAATCCCCAAAATCAGTCACTAAAATCACCACTCTAAATCACCAAAGATTAATACGGGATCTAAACTCACATCTTTCTTCCCAAAACCCCGAAAGCGTATTTATACAAATACGGTGACTGACAGACTAGAGCTCTAACTGAATCGTAGCCCATCACCTGGCCTAGGTTATGGCATCCGACATGATTGTCAATATCGTAGTTCGTCAACATAGGTTAGAACATCCGATACACATACTCAATATAACCGTAGCCCGTCATCCACCTAGGATTAGAGCATCCGATACACATACTCAATATAATCGTAACCCGTCATCCACCTAGGATTAGAGCATCCTATTTACATACCCAACTTAGCCCGTCACCCGATAAGGGTCGTGGCATCTATCATACTCAACCAATCGTAGCCCGTCATCCACCCAGGATTAGAGCATCAGACTCCCTCATACCAGTCACTACGTCGACCCTAAATCCAAAATAGGACATATAGAATAGCTTTCACAACACATGATCAACATTTCATTATTCAACAATTAAATGCGAGCATAATAGCTTGAATAATAACCATTCCATTCTCAATCATGTCATCACACCAATCACACATCAACCAATATACATATCCCACGTAAATATATATATACGTAATCATTCACTCAGGAATGATCACTAATACCAACTATAAACCACACATAGTGAAAACCGAGAAATTCACTTTTATAGTTTCAAATACATTTTACTTACCTATGGACCGTCGAAGATCAAGCCCATGTATTTTAAAACAATTGTTCATTTCCGTAAAAACATTTTCAATCCATTACGATATAAGGAAAGTAATTTTGGTTCGTAATATGAACCATGTGAGGTTTACTCACCTCCAATTCCCGCTGCGTCTTCTAAAAGCCAAATATGAATCACAAATCGTCCGTCGATCACCTAATCCAAAAATGATCTTAACTTAGCCAATCAATCATAAACCACACAAATACGGAAATCCAAAGGTCGGATTCTAATTTAATGATGATCCAACGGTCGGATTCTAATTATACGATGATCCAACGGCCGGATAGAAATTATATGATGATCCAACGGTCGGATCCTCACGGATCGCCCTTAGGATCATCCTCCAAAATTATCACGAAGATCCAACGATCTGATCTTCCTGAATCGTCCTTACAAACATCTCCACAAAATTATACTATAATCTGACGGTCAGATTCTCACGAATCGCCTTCCAAATCACTACTTCACAATTATACGAAGATCCAATGGTCGGATCTTCGCCCGTGACCACACAAAGTCATCGGGACAGTCATACGATCAACATATCCAAATTTGAAGCAAAACCGACGGTCAGAATTTCACAGATCGTAAACCGAAAGTAATGCATAAAAACCGAAACCCTAGCATGCATCAACTTTCTCCAAAATGACCTTATAATATATCCAAACGACCGTATCGATGCGTAGATGAATAAACTGAAAACAGAACACCAAAATATGGCTGGACGCGCCACCACGCGCAGCCACAAGCTACTTGTCAACCGGTGGTCAACGGCGGCGGTCAACGCCGGGTCAACCACTTCCGATGGCAAGGTGACCAACTACAAACTGGTTCAAAATGAAGGGTTGATCGACTTTCATACCTGGAGCTAAGTCTGGTTCGGCCTAGATCGTCCTAGGTCATGCTTGGAAGTTGGATTAATCTGGGCCGTCTGATCAGATTTCCAAATTGAATCAGGGACGTCGAATCTTCAATTCGTGATCCTTCACTCTACACTCAAAATCGTCGTGCAAGGAGGATATGAGGATGATCAGGGGAAGGAGGAGATCACGAAAATGGGAAGGATCGGCCGAGGTGATGCCGGAAAACTGGAAATCCGGCCGGGTCGAGTTTTAGCTTCGGGGAGCTTCGATCCAGGTCTGGGGACGACGGCGGTGCAAGGCAGCGGCACCAGGTGACTGGGCGGCTTTCGGCGATCACAAGGAGGGTCGGGTCGTGGCCGGAGGACGCCGGAGGCCGGAGATGGGTCCGGGTCGGGTCGAGCGGGTCGGCCGCGTAGGGAGGAGAGAGAACGGAGGATTCCGGGGGCCAAAACGCAATTTTTCTGATTTTTCTGTCCTTAATGACAGAATCAGAAATTTTTCCATATTTATAGAAAATTCCCAATTTTCAAATATTCATAACTTATTCATACGAACTCCGAATATTGCGTTCCACATATGCACGAGATCGTATCGACAAGCTCTACAACTTTCATGAAGAAAGTTTTCCCAAATTTTAAACGTATAAAAAGTCACTTTTTTTAGACCCCCCCTAAATAACGTTCGTTTTCGAAAATTAAATCGTTCGAACTAATTCCACAACTTCTCCGAGCCTCGTACTCGCTCCCACTATCGTGAAATCATTTCTAAAAATCCACGGAATTTAATTTGGATTTTTCGGGGTATTACAAATGGAACCTCAGACTCTTCATCGGCAGAGCAATCAGCCTATGAACTTAGAGCTCAAGAAGCAGCAAAGACTGCAGCAGTCGAACTAGCTGTAAGGTAGGAGGCTACACAAGACGAGTGGCCGCTGAAGCAGCCTTGGACAGACAATCTACTGAAAGTTCGTCCAGAGGCTCACTACTTAATGCTTTTCAAAGTGCCTCAAATAGTGCAACCACCCCCAGCGCTATCCTATATGCAGCACGAGATGGTGGAGTACGAGATACTGTGGAAGCTGATTATTTAGAACCGGCTGGAGTGTCAGCAGAATATATGTATAAAGTATTGAATGAGGTCATTAAATTGCAAACGAATGAAATCATCGCCCGGAGAGAAATAAACAATAGAACTTTGGTACATCAGTTAGCAAATGTTTTGGGAGAAAATATTAACCGATCAATTGGAGGATTGCAAAGGTCTCTTGAGCAACTGAACCAAACAATGGCTGCTATGGTGAATGGTCAGAACACTTTGCAAAACTTGCTTATACAAAATCAACAAGGCCAACTCAACCAAGCACTTCAACATCCGTGGCAGCAAGCTCATGCTTATATTCCACAGCCACAAGCTCAGTTTCCGATTGGTGGACAGCCGTTTCAAGCTCAACCTCTGTTTGGCATGGCAAACAATTATGTGCAACAGTCGATGAATAACAATGGTTTAGGAGGACAAAATCCGCCTAGGAATGGGTTGATAGTCGAAGAAATTAGAAGAATCTGTGAAAAAACTGTAGGGCCGGTGTAACGTCCCGAACCCAAATTCACCCATTTACTAGTCATTTGGACGGTAAACGACCTTTACTTTCACTTTTACTTTCGATTTAGTACTTTTAGTGGCCCTAAAAGTCGACTTTTTGTTCGGGTCAAAATTTGAGAAAAGTTTCTTCACGAAAGTTGTAGAGGACATTAAACCGAGCGCGTGCATATGTGGTACGTAAAAATCGGAGCTCGTATGCGAAAGTTATAAGCGAAATAGTAAAGTTACTGTTCATGGTTACTGTTCATGGTAAGTTTCTATAAATAGCCAATTTACTGTGGTAAGTTTCCATTTTGGAAACTTACCGGCTTTTCTCTCTCTTCTCCCCCGACCCTTTCTCCTCTTCGGCCCGATTTCTTCTTCCTCCGGTTTCTTCCTTCTCCGGCCGACCCACGACGGAATCCGGGCACCGGCAGGTTCGCCTCCTCCTCCTTGTCACGCCTGGGGTGGTGTTTTGCGGTGGCTCGACCGGTGGAGCTCGGAATTGAGCCGTGAAGTCCACCGTAGCAGTTGGAGAGTTTCGTCGATTTCCGGCGATTCCGGCCGTTTCCGGCCACGAAATTGGCATCGAAGGTTCGGTTTTCATCACTGATCATTTCCCCTATGGCCTTGTGTCACGATTTGTTGTGTAGATGTCGAATTGATGAATTGAAATTTTAGGGTTCTTGAGGAATTTCTGGGCTTGTGTTCATCGGCCGAATTGGAGCTCTTTCAGGTAAAATTGGAACTTGTTGTAGTTGAATGATTGGTTGGGTGTGTTGAGTAGATGCTACTGTCCAAATTTGGTGGCCATCGGAGGTGGTGGCCGCCGGCGCGTGGGGCCCACGCGCCGCCACTGTTGGTGGCGCGTGGAGGTGTGTTGAGCAGTGATTTAATTCCAGTTTTTAGTCCATTAAATTGTATATATGTTGTAGAGCTTGTATATGAAGTTTGGTGAATTTTGGAGGAGTTTGGAATTGTTTGTGATTTTTCGAAGTTCGGTGTTTTGTGATGGAATTGTTGGAAATCCGGCCGTCGGATTTTCCTCGTTTTCGTTGTGGAATATGTTGATTGAGGAATTGGTGTTGTGGAAGAGATTTGGGTTGAATTTGAGAAGTAGTGAAGATAGGGATTTTCGGGTTTCGTTTAGGTTCGTAATTATTTATTCGAATTGTCGTTTATGGAAATGTACTTGTGAACAGGACGTTGTTGCGAGCTATGGCTAGATGAAGGAACTCGTTTGTGTGGTCGCCAATAGTACTGTGAGTGGACGTTTGTTTTTGAATATTGATGCATGCATTTATTTTTCGAATTAATGTTTTATTAATTATCATATTATTTTAGTTTCGGATATGATTTCGGTTTTGGAATATTGCTTGGATTTTCCATCATGATTTTTGGAACGTGAGTTTTATCCGCTCGGATTTGAACTTGTGATTTAAGTGATTTTCGACGAATTATTTTCCGAGGTGATTTCCGGAAATTTATAATACATTTCTTTTCGTCGATATTGAGAATTTTGAATATTTTTCGAAATGGGATTTCGATGGAATTTGGCATTTGGAATGTCTTGTTGATGATTTCAGATTTGGTTTATGATTTCGAGAATATTTTTGGCGTGCGGGGTCACGTCATTGGCATATGTATTTTCTCGTGAGATGATGGGTAAGCCTTATTGATTTTCGAGTTTTCAAATGGATTTTAACCCACCATACCTGGGTCGTTATATTTATTGCTAGCTAGCCTATTAGTACTCCTCCCTGCTTACTATGTGTTTGTGGGTGAGTAAGAGCAGAGCATGGGATGCTCCAGAGTGTGGGACACTCCGACCCGAGCCTGGGAGGCTCCCTTCTTGTATGGTGATAACTTCTTCCCCATACTTTTTCGTGACTTGACTAGCGGGGCTAGTCCGTTATTTTCGTAACCAGCGGGGCTGGTATGTTTTCACGAGAATTGTGGATTTCGATGTTATCGTAACCAGCGGGGCTGGTCTTATTTTCTTGAGAAACGAGATTTCGGTTTACGATACATGATTTTCGAATGTTTTGACTAGCGAGGCTAGTCGGTTTATCGTTTTGAAATCCTTGGATTTAAAGCTAAATGTGTTTTTCTTAAATGTTGCATGCATCGTGTTTTTTAAAGGAATAAATGTGGGAAAGTATGAAATCCTTCTTATTTTAAATTGTTTATTTTTGTCCACTCATGCTAACGTTTTTCGTCTACTTTCCCCTGGGCCTTTCGGTTTCTAATGCCCAGTTTGCAGGCGCTATTAGTTGAGGTCGGGCGTACATGGATCGAGGCATAGTTGACGAATAGCTTCCGCGCTTCTTTGTTTGGCTCTGATCTATTGTGGGTTACTATTTTGGGTAGTCCTCTTTAGGGGTGACTCGACCAGTTCTCGGTAGAGTTATCTCTAAGGTAGGCCCCGCAGGGCCACCTCTGATTTCAGGGTGAAATTCGGGGCGGGTCCTGTCAGCCGGCTCCTAGAAGAACGGCTTGACCGAGATACACCAAATAGTATCCGGAAAGGATTGAAAATAGAGATTATCCAAGAGGATTCAAATTTCCCGACTTTCCTCTATTCAGTGGAGATGATTACCAATCAACTACAGCCTATATTTCCCGGTTCACATCACAATGTACTGAGCACTCCAAAGATGATGACTTGAAGTTGAAGTGGTTTGAGAACTCATTGACAGGCTCTGCTGATGCGTAGTACCACTACAAGAAATTACCCAATTAGTCACGAAAGTATTAGTGACAAACCAAAAATATGTCACCCATAAGGGGTTTGGTGACAAAGTTTCGAATTCGTCACTAAATTTTTCGCTCCTTGGAGAAGCCACGCTGCATGTATTTTGGTGACGAACAATATAAAATTAGTGACGTATATTTTCGTTAGTGAAAGTGGAACAAATGCAAAACTGTGTCGATTTGGTAAAGGAATTAATCCACCAAGTCCAGCTCTCTCTAGTCAACAGCTCGCCTATTTCCCTTAATCTCTGTTCGATCTCTACCGCAGCCCTCTTTCACTTTCTCTCAGTTCTCGATCTAACTCAACAAATTGAGCATCCCCGAACTTGGTGGCCACTGTGTATGTTGATCTAGATCCAGTGCTTGTTCTTTTTGGGTATTTCAATTTGGCTCTCTTCAATCGTTTCTCTTCCTCTGTCGTTGAACCCGATTCAACTCAGATGCTTCCAATTTAACGGCGGGTCATTCGTGCGAGTTTCATTCTGTCCGATCGGAATTCGTGAGTAATTTCGATTCAACTTGGATGCTTTCTCTACTCTGTTCTCGGAAATTTCGTGTCTTAGGTTAGTTCCCAACCTCTTTTAGCTTGGTTTATGTTTTGGGCTTCTTGTTTTTACTGGTAGATTCAATTTTATGTTGAGGTTTTCATTTATGATCTCCTAGAAATTATCTGTGATTTAATTCATTGTGGACTGAAAGCTTTAGTCATTGCTTGTGTGAGATTTGCTTTCTTGCATTTTTCTGTTAATGCAAAGTGAATTTTGTTGGTTTTTTCTTCTTTCGAATTCAGGATGCTTCAAGTGATATAAATTGGGTCTGTAATTTCATGATAGACTAAAAGATGCTTAATTCAGAGCTCCAACAATGTTACTTTTGTTACTCAGTTGTTCTTTGTTTTCAAGTTCATTGTTATTCAATTATAAGACTTTCTTCCGTCATTGTCCTTTTTATTTATCTCTTGGGATGTTTAGTTTTATAGCCAACACATTTGATGCATAAGACACATATTACGTATGGCTTGCCTTTTTGTTTCTAAGAAGTCTTAATTGCTCTCAACCTGTTGCTTATCTCTTAAGTGGGTACCCCTTTCCATTCTTTCTACTTTCTAGATCTAAAGAGCTGTTAGTTTTATGTGATTCTTTGTAATTACAATTTATAAATAGGACCTGTGTGGTAGAGAATGTTACAAAATGTAAATGCATTTAGAAGGTAAAGTGAATTTCATTTTAGAATTGAGGGCTTTTTCCCTCTGAAACATTCGAAAGTTTAAAATTCTGATCCCACATTAGGGTTTTAGGGTTGGTGAATTTATCTGTTTTCCCCTTTCTTTGTTCTCAGATAATAAGATACCTATAATCCAAAACTTGGGAGCTACAGAGGTATGTAATCTACTTTAAAAGAAGTATTATCCGGAGTGTGTTTAGTTATTGGGTTTTATGTTGAGCTGCTTGAAGTTACTAAGTGGGTTTTGCTTTTAATTTGAACATGGCCAATTTGACACCATTGATTTGTCTGATAATGAAATTGTTAAGCTAGAAAACTTGCCCTATCTTAATCATTTGGGTACTTTGATTATTAATAACAATAGAATTACCCGTATCAATCCCAACATTGGAGGTAACTTCAATTCTTTAACTTTGTATGTATTGTTATGTTTTCTACTCTGTATGCTTGTTCTGTGTTCGTTAATACCTAGTTTTTCATTGCAGAGTTCTTGCTGAAGTTACATACTTTAGTACTTACCAACAACGACAGGCTAGTCAACTTGGTAAAGATTGATCCTCTTGCATCCCTTTAGAAGTTGCATTGTCTTAGCTTGTTGGATAACAACATCACAAAGAAACCCAAATTATAGGCTGTATGTGATTCACAAAGTAAAGTCCCTTCGGATTCTGGATTTTAATTAAGTGAAAGATAAGGTGAGTCCTTTTTCAGGTGCCAAACTCATCGTTTTTGGCCTAGTTCTACTTTCTGAGCTGGTCTTAGATTGCGTAGTAATAACATATTCATTCAATATATAGTCTGGGAACACCACAACTTTGTGCCTTAATGATGGTATAGTCGATTCTCACATGTAAGATTACACAGTTAGCTGTACAAAGAAATATGGTAAAAATGTTACAATAGTTCCAACTGTCATTTTTCTGACACTGCCTTCAATTTATAAGTTATGTCCTATATGATTTCTTTTCCCTTAAAACTTGTAGTGTATGTGTGCGGGCCTTTAAATGGAGGAGCCCTTGAGGAATCAATTATATCCTTTATTTGAGTCTTTGAGAGTAAGTCTCAGTTCTGCTATTTTGTTGAATTCTTTGAGTTAGGCTTAGTAAGTGTAAACTATGGTAATTAATTTTTGGTTTTCAATCTCAGGGCGGTATTGAAGATGGTGAAGAACCCAAATCAGCAGCTATTAGGGAACTTGTATGTCAGTAAAAGAGGAAGATGATGATCAAGTCTAGTAAGTTCATTCTTGGTTTGATGTATGTATATTAGCTGTGTTCATATCATTTCTTTCTTTCTCATCCCCAAAACAATTCTACTTCTTGGCTTTGCATCAACTTCTTATAACAGTTGACAAACTCTATGGGCTACAATGTATTGTTGCAAGGTCGAGACCCAAAGACACCATCCGCGTCATGATGAGGATGGTAATATTGATGAAAATCAGCAAGGGAAGGATAGAAATGATTAGAATGTATATTAGGAGTTTCACATTTCACATTTTGGATGTAAATTAATGTCCGATACTTGAACATATTTGTGTTTATCTATGAATATTCTCAGTTTGTACTTTGAAATGCAATCTATGATAGTTCAATTGAAATATGTGCTAGAACGTACATGTAATAAGCTATAAAAATGACGAATGTGAAATAAATTTTCAAATAATCAGTGAAACTAAAAAATAATAAATAATAATAAATGGAGACGGAATGAAGTTCGTCACCAATTGAGTGAGATTTGGCTCCAATTTCTGGAATCTGTCAAATTTTAAGAGAGAATTGGTGACGAAATATCAAGGATTGGGTGACAAATTTATTTTGTCACGTAAACATATTTTGGTGACAAACTTATCATTTCATCACCCAATGGAATTGGTCACGCAGTATGGGTGACGAAATTGGTTACGAACTTTTTTCGTCACCCATACTTTTGGGTGACGAAATTTTTAGAATTGGTGACAAAAGTGGTTTGACACCAATTGGGTAAATTCTAGTAGTGTACGTTAACTTGGCTCCTATTCAAAACTGGGCTGACATGGAAATAGCTTTCCATGAGTAGATCTATCGAGCTGAACCAGAAGTCACAATTGCTGATTTGGCAAAGATGTATCAAGAAGCACATGAATCGGCCCAAGATTTCTTATATAGATTTAAGGCCACGAGAAACAAGTGCAGAGTTAATTTGGGGGAACTGGAGTTTGTCCGGATAGCTCAACAAGGTCTAAATTACGAATTGCGCAAGAAATATGAGGGAGTTGATATTAGAGACATCTTTGAATTAACCACTAGCGTAACTAGATATGAGGCAATCATCAGACAAGAGACTCAAGCCAAATCAACCTCGAAAGGAACTTATTATAAGAACCCTACCGTTCATGCTGTGGAGGCCAATTTCGAAGGGTTAAAGGTCTTGGAAGAAGATTCGGCCGATATCAAAGCCAATAAACTCAATCAAGGATAAACCTCAGCCAATAACCTACCATACCAAAGATGGCACACCTTTACGATTGACACCCACCCGCACTTACACTTTTGATATCACAAAGGCTGACATAATTTTTGATCAACTTCTTGCTGAGAAAGTAATTAAATTGCAAAGCGGCCATATTATACCTAAGGCCGATGAAATTAGAAATAAGTCTTATTGTAAATTTCACAATTCATGGAAGCATTCTACTAATAATTGTGTGGTTTACCGTGATGCTTTGCAGGATCTCATCGAAAAAGGAAAGCTGAATTTTCCCGAGACAAGCAAACTGGCTCAGCTTGTCGATACCGACCTTTTTCCAGTCAACATGGTGTACGTCAACTTCCCAAGAGGTCACAAGAAGACTTGGCCTAATATGAACTTGGCAGATCTAAGGGCCGGTAGGAGGTACATGTTTCGAGACCAGAGGAGGGAGCCAGTTTATGATATTCAGGATGAGGATGCATATAATATGACTATGCCACCTGCTTTGAAGGCCTCATCATCATCTACTTCAAAAGCACCGCCAGCCAGTGCTGTGATTCTGTGCAGCCGTTGCAACTGTGAAGTAACCCACAGAAATCTTCTGCAAATCAAGAACCAAGAGTTGGCTACTGATCAACAGGTAAAGCCTGAATTAAAAGCTCCAACTAGTTGTGAAGAAAGTAAGAAAATAGACACAGGAAGGAAACATGCTGGAAGTGAGTTGGGGACTCCCACGGCCAACTTGGCCGATGATGAAGTACTTACACTCTTTGGTCCTCACAGTCCCAAGGGATTTTAACAGGGATAGCAAACTTCCCAAAGTGTTTTTAAGAGGATAAAGGAATCTGAAAACGCCGAAAGCAGATGACTTTCGGTGAGGAGGAGGCTGACTTTTGAAGATGATGATCTTGAGGGAAATTTTGCTGATGGTTTCAATGGCCGACCGCAATCATGTTTTGACCAAGATGATCGATTTTATAACCAAGATTACTTTTCTAGAAATAGAGGCCGTAGAACATATCGGCCACTAGTTACTCATGACAACAGGTGGTATGCCGAGCGGCCAGAGATCAACTATTTTTCCCTTTGACTAAAACTCAAAAGAGATGCATGCAAAGGGAAGTGGTGGCCGCAAGGTAGCAAGGGTCAGAAGGGCGGGAAATTAGACGCCCAACTGAGGCAGATAACAAAGAAGCTTCCATAATAAGCTAGAGAGGACTTTCACAAGAATTCAAGATAACCTATGGAACTTGAAACCATCGGTGACCAGTTTGAAAACGTTCTTAGCTTTCCAAAGCTTACTCATCTGCGGTTTACTGAAGGAGAGGTTAAGGTCTTCAAACATCTCAACCCTCCATTTAAGTTGGATGAATGGAAAAAATGAGAAAATTCCACTAGAAACATTAAGCCCTTGCAATCTTTGGGCTTCCGAGGAGTCAAGATTATATTATCAATACAATAATAGCAAATTCTGATGCAGATCATGATCTGGTTCGGCAGGGTTTCCATAGCCGATTCATTACACCTGGTTTGAAAGCTTTGTACCAAGCACATTGCAGAGGAATCCAAAAGAAGGATGTAGTCGCTCAAATTCCAGTTTCAGAAGCTGACTTTCATTTCCTTAGATGTTTTCATAGAAGTTACTCGGTTGAAGAAACCTATGGCATAACGCCAGAAGAGGTTTAGCTCGCAAGGGAACTTGATGACTATTTAGAGAAGAAAGACTTCGCAAATGAAGAGCAAGCGACGGCCGATGCCAAAGCTAAGGCTATTGAACAACAGAAGGAAACATAGAAGGTGGCTAAGGATAAAACACCAAATGGTAAAGTCCCCACCATAAGAGTACTGAGAGGACAGGATCCGCCATTCTCAAATCAAGATCTGGGGATGATGAAGAAATATCATAAGATATATTCAGCATTAGACACTTATGGCCTAACTGAGGAGGGAAGCGCGATGATGAAGATGTTGGAAAAGGTTCTGTCTTCAGAGTCATACCTCATCACTGAGGATTCTAGCATCGGCTTAAAGATTAGTTATCAAGCAATGGTGGAGAACTGTAAGTTGGAAGCCAACACTGATAACTTGCCCATTTCAGATTCTGACCTTGCTTACCTTCACACTTATCATAAACAACATTCGACTTCTGAGATGTACGGATTCACGTCCGCCGAGAGCAAATTATTGGATAACTTGTCTAAATACCTGTGGGCACGTGAAATTGAGTGGCAAGCCGAGACATAAAAGGCAGCCACTAAGCTGACAACTAGAGCTATTGAAGAGTTAAAGAAAGAGCAAGCCAGTCTCAATCAGCAAAATAAGGATGAGGAAATGGTAGACGGTGCTGCCACAAACAATGGCAAGCAAGATGATTTTGGAGACGATGGAGATGAGGAAGTTGACTATGGTGAAGAGGAAGAACAAGGTGATTATGATAATGAGACTGGAATTGACTATGACATTGGAGACGATACAGCTTTTGATATAGAAACGTTATCCTCATTTTACAAAGGTGAATCAGCATTTGGAAAAGGAGATGGTAATACAATGGACATTGGTTTATGTCCTACCTTCAGAGCTCAAAGGTCAGCCAAGTCAGTATAATGAACTGATCAGCGACTTTGTTGCCAATCAACAACCTCGATTTGAGATTGATGAAGTTGATGCCCAGTTGAAGGATGAGGAAGGCTGTGTGGTACTCACAAAACCAACTGCCAAATTGGCTCAACATTTGAAGCCGTTGTACATCACGGCTTACATAGAAGGATATCTGATATCGAAAGTTATGGTAGACAATGGCGCAGCAGTTAATGTGTTGCTTAAAGCTATCATGAAGAAATTACAAAGAACTGAATTAGATTTGCTCCCTTCAGACATTACAGTGAGCAACTTCTCTTGAGGTAAGAGTAGGCCAAGAGGTATCCTCCCACTTGATGTCACCATGGGGGAAAAGACAAACATGACAACTTTTTTCGTGGTCGACTCATCGGCTCATTATAGTGCATTGCTTGGCCGCGATTGGATTCACCAGAACATGTGTGTACCTTCTTCCCTACATCAAATTTAATCTTCTGGCATGGAGACAAAATTGAGGTCATTCCAGCAGACAATAACACATTTCAGGCATCCACTAATGTAGTGGAATCAAGGTTTTACGAGGAGGACATTGGATATTTTACTTTTAATGGACGAGATAGCAAGGGCCGACCTACCTAAGTTATGGCCAAGAAGATTTTCAACCTAGTGAGTGAGGATGTTTTGCAAGACGCAGAGCGTCCAACCCTGGTTGACCTATTCAAGCAAAATATCAATGTCGAGAGACCCAAGGTCTCTAGAAAGGAAGGCCGCAGTCCGATCTATTTTAGGACTTTTGCTGGCCTATTGGGCCGACATGACTACCAAGTCTAACTCGGCCATCAACTTGATGGAATATATTACAAAACAAGAAGAAGAAGAAGAACTGCAGTTAGAAGATATCAGCCCAGCCCCGGCTGAATTAGAAGATACTGAAGCCGAAACTCAAGATCCCGTAGATCAAATTAACTTGGGAGATGATGATAACCCTCGGCTGATTTCTATCAGTAGACTTTTCGAACCAGAACTGCGAATGGCAATAGAGGCATTATTACGAGAATACAAGGATTGTTTTGTATGGGAGTACCATGAAATGCCTGGACTGGATAGAAATTTAGTAGAGCATGTATTACCTCTTAGAGATTATTGTAAACCTTATAAACAAGCTCCTTGGCGATGTTCCGCCGAGGTACAAATCGAAATGAAAGAAGAAATTGAAATATTGTTACATGCCAAATTTATTAGACCTGCTAGATATGTGGAATGGGTTTCTAACACTGTACCTGTAAGAAAGAAAAATTGCAAGATGAGAGTATGCGTTGACTTCAGAAACCTAAATTTGGCAACTCCAAAAGATGAATATCCTATGCCAATGGCTGATCTCTTAATTGATGGAGCGGCCAAACATGAAATACCATCTTTCATGGATGGTCATGCCGGCTATAATCAAATATTTGTAGCCGAAGAAGATGTACATAAAACTGTCTTCAGGTGCCCAGGCTTTATTGGCATCTTTGAATGGGTAGTGATACCTTTCGGTTTAAAGAATGCCGGAGCAACTTATTAAAAGGCCATGAACGCCATTTTTCTTGATTTAATTGGCAAAACTGTGGAGGTGTACATAGATGACGTAGTTGTTAAATCAAAAGCCCAATCGGGGCATCTAACCGATCTTGAGCAAACATTAACGTATGCGAAAACATAAACTCAAAATGAACTCCAAGAAGTGTGTTTTCAGAGTCTTAGCGGGAAATTTTCTAGGTTTTCTCATTCACCAACGGGGAATTGAGGTCGACAAAAATAAGGCTAAAGCCATTATCGATGCACCTGCTCCTTCTAACAAAAAACAACTACAATCATTCCTTGGTCAGGTTAATTTTCTTGGACGATTCATCTCTAACATAGCCAGTAAACTTCGGCCTTTCTCTTCTCTACTTAAGTTGAAAATTGGAGATGAATACAAGTGGGAGCTAGAACATCAAAAAGCTTTCGACGAACTCAAGAAGTATCTAACACAACCCCCAGTGTTAGTACCTCCACAGAGAGGAAAGCCACTGAAGCTCTATATCGAGGCCATAGATGACTTAATTGGGAGCATGTTGCCTCAAGACAATGATCAAGGAAAAGAGTTTTATGGAAGAATTACCATGAACAGTCACTTTTACAATTTTTTACCATAACTTTCGCATATGAACTCCGACTTAAGGGCATCTCCAACAATGGAGTCAAAAGCCAAAGCTATTTGCAAAATTTGACTCCCCTAAAGTCATCACTATTCATTCTTATTTTGCATCTCCAACCATGTTTAGTCAAAAGCCAAACTCATTTAATAATTTAATCATTTTAGTCAAAAGCCAAATTCAGTATATATATATATTTACTTTTTAATGTTTGGAAAGAATTAATCTGGGCCTTTCATTTTAAATAGAATTAATGAAGTTGAATCTGGGCCGTTCGATTTCTAACCGTTAGATTTCTTCAGCTGCAATTGCAGCACATGCAGCTGGGGCCCACCATTTCTCTCCCCTCACAGAAATGGCTTTCGTTCTACAAAGTTGAGTCATTTTGACTCGGCTTTTGGCTCATGAGTCAAAATGGCTCCACATTGAGCATGGTTGGAGATGGCTCACCCAAAAAGCCAAAGCCATTTTGACTTATAGCTCAATGGTTGGAGATGCCCTAAGCATGTCATGTGTTAACGGACTCGGTTTGACGTCTTCTACAACTTCCGTGAAGAAAATTTTCTCAAATTAGGAATAAAACGAAAAGTCAACTCTTTTTGGTCCACTGAAAGTTCGAAACAATGTAAAAAGTGAAAGTAATTGTCCTTTACCGTCTAAATGACTAGCAAACTGGTAAATTTAGATACGGGATGTAACATCCTTCTATCTAGATCCTAGCAACAAAGAGTTCAAACAAGTCTTAACACAAAGGGGAATTTTTTGATTGAGAGAGAGAATAGGAGTCTGGGAGGTGTGTTTATGGTTATGGTTAGCAAAAAACTCGAATCTATCTCTCATTTTACTTCTATGTTTTCTATTTCAAGCTTGGTAACTCCATTCATTAAAGAATGTCACAGGCAAAGGTGGAAAGGAAGGGGATGATATATATATATTTTTTCAAGCTAGTTTATTTGTGTTTAGTTTTTTTTTTTTTTTATATTCCATTTTTCATTTTAAATTTCATAATTTATTCTTTCTATATTTTTGATTTTTGTGCCTTAGAAATAAAATGAGCATTTTCTTACGATTATTTCACTGTGTGGCTGCCATGTACATGGTAAGTAAGAAGTTAACTAAAAATTAGACGAAGTTATTCATTGGATGTAGCATGTACACTTAACTACTATCTTCACCTAATTAACCTAAAATTGCGGAAACTAGATCTAGTTTGTTTTACAGATGCTATGTCTACCGGGCTCAATTTAAGATGGAGGAGTGGAGCTCCCTCTTAGGAATCCATCATATACTTGGGTCGCCACAAAACAAGCACCGAAAAGCAAGGTCTTAAAAATCGATAATTTCGCCGAAATATCGGCGAAATTTTCGTTTTTTCAACCTCCCGATATTATCGGGACATACCACGAAAATTTCGTGTTTCAAATTGTGTTCAAATCCATATAACATCAAAAGTTTAGATGTATTAAGTTAAATGTCAAAAATCTTTATTTTGTCAGCACATATGAATTTATCTTATTTCACTACAAATCCATATGCAATGAGTTTGCTCACCATTTTATTGATATAAATACAAGAGATAATTGATCAAATAAGCATTTCTTAAAGCTTCATTTCAAATTTCCATATTTTTATATAGATTTCTGTTGTTTTTTTCAAATATTTACCGAAATCAATATATCCTCGATATTTCCATCGAAATTTCCGTTTCCGGGACCATTGATATTTCCTCGAAACTCGATATTTTGGTCCTTGCCGAAAAGAACATATAGAACCACGGAAATGTAGTATAAGCAGGAACCACAAGGGTAAACTGCTCGGGGGGAAAACCGCGGAACTAAGCCGCTAAGGGTAACGCTCCGAAGAGCGAAAGTAGTGATAGCGATTGAAGACGAAGATACATCGGTGGAATCGGTGATACTTAGAATCATGTAAAGGGATGGATGGTGGACAAGAGACAGAGAAGAGATTAAGAAGATGGAGAATAAGTGGAGGAACAACAAGAGAGAAAGGAACTGGGAAGAGTGAAGGAAGGGTGGAGAGTGATGGAAAGCAAGATAGGGAGGGACCATAACAAAGACAACAAGAGGAAACAAAACCACACACAGAAGAAAAACTAGCCGAAAGAGGCTAGAAGCGTCTTGGCTTGGAATTGAAAAAGGCTAGCCTAGCTTAATATTTTTCTCTCTACGGCTTTGCCTTTAGCTCCAACTCTACTTGGTACCTATATTAAGGTATTTATATTATCTTGATAAAACAAAAAGGACAAAATACAATCATAACACTTCAAAAAAAAAAAAAAAAAAAAGTCTCAAATAACACATGGAGAATGATGAGAAACAAAATTCTTGGGTGCTACAGCTCACTTACGATGAAGCAGCCCGTACTTAGAATTCCTCATTGAGATTAAGACCAAAAAAGAAGGTTAGGAAAGAAAAAAAAAAAACAACACGTGTCAGAATAGAGAAGCGAGTAAGAAGAGAGGAGCGAGTAGGTACGTGGTAGTAAATGGGCGCACTTATCCTCCATTACCCCCAATATTCCCGCGTGTAATGTGCAACACACACTAGACTCGCCACCTCGTGCGCTTCGGGTCGGGTTTAAAGTCAACTAGTCTCCCTTCCTTCCCACATTCATTCTTCAACGAATAATAGTAGATGCTCCATCATTTTTTTTTCACCCACCATTATTATTATAGTCTTCAGGTTTAATATAACAAAGTCGGAGACCGAACACATTCTGTTTGGTCTGGAACTGGCAGCATCCAACGGTTTAGATTCATCCTGACGTGCCCCAACACAACACTTTCTTCCAACTTCTGAAATTGCCTTTGCATGTCGTCTACCCGTTGCTTAAATTAAATAAAATAAATATAAGCAAAAGCAAGTCCATCAAACCAAGTAATGATTCTCCTTTTCTGGGTGTTTGCTTTACCCTATTGCCATTCCTTTCTTTACTTCAAGACTAGACCCCCTTTTCTCTTTTCAAATTGAAAAGGGAACTTTCCCTTCCCTTCTTCCACAATCCATATGCTCCTCAAAGTTGCCACAATGATCAATCCTGTAAGTCTCTCTCTCTCTCTCTCTCTCTCTCTGTATACTTGGGAGCCTGCAAGTGTTTACAGCTTCTTCAATCATTCCATTCAACACTACTCTACCTACCCAATTGATATCAGCACACCGTTTTTCCTTTTGGGTTTTGACAAGTTTATATTGGTTTGGAGTTTGAATTGTATTTTGGGTTGAATTCTGGTTGACCATGGCGTCCGAGTTGAGAATTCAAGTTTTTTTTTTTTTTTTGTTTAGCTGAGATTTTGTAAGTAACAGAAGGGATTGGAACTGGAGAATTTGCCAAATTGGAGACAGAATTATTGTGTTCTTTTGGGTCATAGTTGCACAACATTAATTTAGTTGAATTGATTCACTACTCCAAATTCTACTATTACAACAGAACTATTTCTCTCTGTTTTTGCTAATAGAGAAAGCCTGTTTGCTATATGTGAAAAGCTTGTGCCAAGAGAAAGACTCACAATTTGGAATTTTTTTTCCCAGCTGACCAAATTGTAATGGTCAATTCTATTGGTTCAAACGCCAAGAGTTGGAATTCCCACCTAAAAATAAAATGCTGGAATATTCAGGTTCAATAATTAACAAGAATTTCTTTACAAGTTAATAATTTTGCACCAGCTTAGTCCAGACTCTTGGTTTGTGGTCCTGATGATAATGTCCAATGGAATGCTCTTGATGAGATCAAATGTGGATACTTCTAAGCCTACTGCTCTGTGTTTTTGTCAGGTGTCTGTACTGTCAGATCCGAAGAATAGATCATTCTACTGCAGTCTCTTCATTGTACTTTCATTGATTTCCGGTGCTTATTTCATTGGTAGTGCGTCCATTTCTCAGGAGTACAAGGAAGTATGAAAGCCTTTCCGTTTCAGTATCATCTGCTTAACTTCTTTACTATCACATAATGTCATATTCGTAAATTATGTGCTTCTTTTGCAATTTAATTAAAAAAAAAAAAAAAAAACAACAAAAACATAACTTGTGCATCCTATAATTGAACTCATTATTATAAGTAGACAAATGTCTGAATAATTAGAGTTTACTGTCTTACATTGATTAAATAGTTCCGCAAATTTTGTTTGCAGAAATTAACTAGATGGAAAGTTATCTACAATATGCAGAATACAAATCTTGGTACTTGCAAGGTGAGCGTCTTACAGAACAGTTAAGTTTCCTTTTTATTATTGCACTTTTAGCTTACTTGTATGTTTGCTGATTTTTTCCCCTTTTTTTATGATTAGAAACGGTGCCAGCCGTCAGGGACTGAGGCATTACCGGAAGGAATTGTTGTCAAAACATCGGACTTGGAAATGCGGCCTTTATGGGGCTCCTCTATGAAAAATGTATGAGAAGCTATTGCTCGCTCCTAATGAATGTTAGAATGAAGACGTTAGTTCATTATATAGTTTATTAAAACTCTATACTATTGCTTGTTATTTTGTTGCTAAAGTGTTAAATGATAAGACCTACTCATCCCTATTTTTATTATGAAATTTTGGTAATTAATTGGTGTGTTTCCAATTTATTTCGGTGACTTCTATATATAATTAACCAAGTTTGTAGATAGCATATTATATTCTGCAAACTTCAATGATGATAAATTTGTTGTTGACATGCTGTAAACTCTTGCATGGCCTGGAAAATGGTCAGTCTCTAAAAATTTGGGTAATTGTAACTTGAGTTGTCTATAACGATTGAGTATGTGAATATATGTATTGTTGTTGTCATCTTCTACTTCTTCCTTTTCTTTTCTTTTCTTTTTTTCCTTCAATTTGATCTGAATCTGACCAACTTCTTATACAAGTAAAGTCAACAGCGTAACTCAGGTCATTTGCATCCAAAAACATTCATGTACAAAATTTTAAAGGTCTTGTCATATGTAATGGATTATCACATTTTATTTTATCTTATTTTTTCTCTAGAATATATGTAGACGCATGTTGTGAAGTTGTCATCATCTCTCATTTAGTAGCCTCAGATTTCAACTTGAGCTTTTTTTTTTTTTTTTCCTTCGGGGATCAACTTGATTGCAAATTAAGAAACATAACTCAGTGTGTAGCCTTAAACATGTGGAACATGGAATTTATGCAAGTGGTTAACTTTCAACTGCAATTGCGATCTTCAACTGAAAATTTATAAACTATGTTTCTTTACTATGGCTGCAAAAGCTTTTAGACTTCGTTAAATTAAGCAAGCTTGCAATTTCTTGTTCGTTTAGATTTCGTGGTGCATGTTGTGCGTGTATATGAAATTCTCCATTGCTCTCTTGTATTGTGAATGCTGGGATTGACTGCCTAAGAATTGCAATTTCTTGCGACAGAAAAACTCAACGCCTTCAATGAGCTTGCTGGCTATTGCAGTTGGAATAAAACAGAAAGAAATAGTGGACAAAATTGTTAGGAAGGTAATTGCCTCGACTTTCTTGATTATGACCTTTCACTCGAGAATTATATTTCCATCTTTGTGTTAAATATCTGTTGTTTGACTGTAGTTTCTATCAAGTGATTTTGTGGTAATGCTTTTCCATTATGATGGTGCTGTGGATAAATGGAGGGACTTACCTTGGAGTGATACTGCCATACATGTATCTGTGATGAACCAAACAAAATGGTATGTTAATCCTTTCACATAGTTGCTTAGATATGGAGCAACCGAAGAATAAGTTGGCAATTTTTGCATGGGAACAATCTATGCAATGTTTTTTGTTGAAACAAATACTGTGTGATGTTGTAGGTGGTTCGCAAAACGTTTCTTGCATCCAGATATAGTGACTGAATATAAATATATTTTTCTCTGGGATGAGGACCTCGGAGTTGAGAATTTTGATCCAGAACGGTAGGCATAACCAGCTCACTTTTGAGAATGATCTTAGCATCCCTATTGAGATCACTGTTATATTTCACATTATTTCTGTCTGCTTTCATGCTTCACAGAGAGAGAGAGAGAGAGAGAGAGAGAGAGAGAGAGGGAGTGGGTGCGTAAATTAAGTTTAATCTTGAGAGCTACAGAAGAGAAAATTAAATTTCCTGAGAGAGAGAGAGAGTGGGTGCGTGCATGCCTGCATAAATTAAGTTCTCCTTA
The DNA here is from genome assembly GCF_958449725.1 of Rosa rugosa. Taxonomy (NCBI): domain Eukaryota; kingdom Viridiplantae; phylum Streptophyta; class Magnoliopsida; order Rosales; family Rosaceae; genus Rosa; species Rosa rugosa. Next base: position 25,483,187 of record NC_084823.1, read on the forward strand.
TTAAAATGAGAGGAAAAAAAAAAAAACAACTAGTCAATATCAAATTCTAGGTTTTTTCAAGGTATAAAACCATAAAATAAATGTTTCACTGATGTGGTATAAACACATATTGCATTGCATCTTAAAGATGTTGATTTCATGTAGATATCTATCAATTATTCGGGAAGAGGGACTTGAAATATCACAGCCAGCACTTGATCCTGTCAAATCGGAGGTGTATCATCCAATCACTGCACGTGCAAAGAAATCAAAAGTGCACAGGTTAGTGTAATATTTTGTGGAAAGTGAATTGTATGGTAAAAGGACAGTGTATGTTATAAAGAGGCAAATGAACTTCAGGTCCTGTTTAGTCCATAGGCTATCTTTCAAGAGAGGGAAAAAAGGAATAAAAGAAAAGAAAAGGGGGATGTAAAGCTGATATTTTGGCATTTGTTGGTGCTGTTAGGAATTAAGAGAAAATTTCTTCTCTGATACTTCTCCTCTGTCTTGGAGGAATTTGCATTGGTAGATTGTCTATGCCTAATCACTAGGAAGAAACATCTAATTACATCATCTATGACTAATTACTTAGTAAGCGCCTAATTAATTAATGGACACCTAATCCCATAATCAAAGCTTAGTTTACAGGATTGTAATGGATCAATACTGTCTAATAGATGCTTTGGGATCCTACTTTCTTGTATGAGATCCTTGGTCAGCTCTACCAAGACGGAAGAACCACTGTATCTCACTAATAATGTGAACACAAAAGGCAATCTTTTGACTACTTTGAGATCCAATAAGAAAAGGGAACCCTATAGGATTACTACACCATAAGATGATCTCACTAATGGCATGAATTGCGAAAATCAATTTAGAGTATCGAGATTACTCAGCTCCCTCATAGGTCCACGGAGTCTGATTTCTACTGGTCCTGCAAGGAGCCTCATAATAGATACGGCAAAGGCTAACCTAACTTCGACTTCTTTCAGCCAACAAGTCATATTCAAATTTAGTGCTCCTTTCAGGAGCAACAGCTGTATTCACCAGTCTGAATCGAAGGTTGTCCTTCTTGAATACATTCCACTCTTTAGTAGCTTTATAAAAATCATGGACATTTACTTTATTGTAAATTTATGTGATGTGCCAATTTAGAGTCTTAATGGCAATTTATTAACTGTCCATTTTGTTGAAGTGCGTCGGAACTGCTGTGGGCCCAGTGTCATGGATTTTTATTTTTTTTTTAATTTCATATTATTTTAGAGATCATCTAGTGTATTTGAGGCTCACAATTTTGAGTGTCAAACAAATAATAGTTAATTGTGAAATTTCTCATAGATTTTCATTGATGCATTGCAAACTATTTGTAATGTTGTGCTTCCTTTACTCCGTCGAGTCGACTGTTACTAGGTTTCTTTCATCAATTGCCTTCTACCACCAGTAGCCACCATTTGGAGTTCTTTTCATGACTTATACTATTCTTCTTGATAAACTCTTTTTTGCTATTTTAATATCAAACGATAGATTATAACGATTTACTTATTTATTTTAATTTTTGGGTTTGTGGGTGAGGAGGGCAGAGGTACTACTGCACAACTATCGTGTGATTGACTTTGATCCATATTTTTTTTTTCTTACAGAAGGTTTTATAAGTTCAAAGGCAGTGGAAGGTGCGATGATCAGAGCTCTGGTCCTCCATGTATAGGGTAAAAAATCTGTGTGCTCTATCACCTATGTTGATATTTATGATCAGTTATAATATTGCTGCAAAATTTTGTTTTCTGTATTTGATATAAACTGTTACAACAGTTGGGTGGAAATGATGGCACCTGTATTCTCAAGTGCGGCTTGGCAATGTGTATGGTACATGATTCAGGTACAAAAACCCTGGAAATAAACAACAGTATATGGCAGAATGAATGAAAGAATTAATTGGTTAAAAATTCAATAGCAATTAAGACCAAAGAATAAATTGTAGTACAAAGTACAAACCACCACCATTGAATGAAAAAGTATGTCATGGAGAATTCAGTTCAGTGAGTCAGGAGCCTGGCAATCCTGCACATAGTTACCATTGTATTTTAATGTAACCAGGAAATTGGCTGGGAGCACTTAGAATTCGTAACAAAAATCTGTCTTTTTTTTCTTATCGTATCTTTTTTTGTGGAACTTAAGTAGTTATAACTGATATTTCCTCACAGAATGACTTGATCCATGCATGGGGACTGGATGTGCAGCTTGGTTACTGTGCACAAGTAATATTCCTGCCATAAAGTTTCCATTTGTAATTGTCTTGGCCATACTTCTGACACCTGAACAATTTCCTTCAGGGGGATCGAATGAAAAATGTTGGTGTGGTTGACTCGGAATATATAGTTCATCTTGGTCTTCCTACACTTGGTGTCGCAGATGACAATAAGGCAAGTATCATCGCATCTTTGCCTACTGATAAGGATGTTGATCAAAATTGATTACTTGGAATACTTGGTTTGATGCAATATGCAAGATGCACTTTGTTATATGAATAGCAAATACCTACTTCTTAGCTGGCAAGCAGCTGTAGTTTAAGCCCCTAAGCCTTGATTAGTATTATTAGACGAGATGCTAGGCCTATAGCCCTAGCTGCCCTCTTTAGATCATTAAAGCGGACTCCTTGTTCGCCTCCCTGTATCTCGATTTTTGCTTTTTTAATAAGAAGCTGTTTCTTCTCAAAAAAAATACCTACTGATAGGGATACATATCAACATTGATTGCTCAACTTGCCTATGGTCTTGATTGTTCAATATTGTTGCACAGGGTATCAATGGCATGGCTCATTCTCACAAAGAGGGCTCAAAAGCATTGGTGAGTTTTTAATTCTTTGGTTCTTTTCCAGACTATTTAATGATATAAAATGAATTCATCTTTTGTAATTTCAGGCACCGTCTGGCCTCCCTCAAGCCAGTAATAGAGCTAAAGTAAGCCTTCATATTTTGTACTGTTTTAGTAGCTTTCTTCCATTCATGAGCTTAGATTTTAATAATCTTGCGCTCTCGTCTCTTTGCATAGCCAATTAGCCATGTGTATTTGTAGAAAATTTTAATTATTCGTATACATGCAATCTGCAACCACTTATCTGGTAACTGTAATCTGTTGGCAGGTTAGGATGCAGTCCTTCATTGACATGCGGATCTTTAAGGAAAGATGGAGGAATGCAGTCAAGGAGGATAAATGTTGGGTTGACCCATATTAACTATTAGCAAACCCAGTTATCCGTAAATTCTATTTATACAACTTCCTTCATGTGAAAATTCGAGGTGGGTGACCATTATTATACAAAAAGATAGAAGACATCAGATCAAATAGCCGATGACAAATATTTTGGAGTTCGACAAAAGAAGTTATGATGTGAAATGACATCGCTTATTGTACATGCAGTATATTGTTGTATCCCTGGCTGGAATGACCAATCCATCAATTTTGGGTTGTGATTGCATCACATTTTGTTGTAAATATCACCATGTAAAATTTATTGATGCGTCAAAACTTTATGATGTAATGAATATTGTTGACCCAAGCAATGTTATTCTTTAATTTCTGTGGGGAATTTTCATGCATGTGAACTAGCAACTACATATAAAGCTGAAATAGCAGAGGACATAATATACCCTAATCATTGGCTTGGTTCACACTCCATGACTTCTAGGCTTCCAGGAGATGGATCGGATAGAGGCTAGTGATTCTTATTGGTGAGAGTTCGTTGAAGGAAAGGTCAGAAATAATCAGTTTTTGACCTTGTAAATTAAAGAAAGATAGAGCTAAGAGAGAAATTGAGAGAGAGCTGAGCATGAAAATTTTATGATTTTTGCTTTCATTGATTTCATTCTGTTCTGTGTACAGGTATATATATACATAGAGATTATAACTCATCTCCTAACCAACTATTTCTACATTCTTCTGGATACGTTTACAACAGAATTCAGTCATGCTTTCCATGGTTGAAGAGTATTAATCTGGTGTGGCAGCTTGTGCATCTTTTGATTGGTTTTGATTGTCCACAGTAGGTGTATGCTCAATACAAAATATGGGAAGAGGTAGCAAATGGACATAAAGCGAAAGGAGCTCTATTTAGTTGAATGATTAAAAGCTTGCTCTGGAGAGAGAGATTTTCATTTCTCTTAAAAGAAATAAATAATACATGAACAGTATTGCAAGACAAAGACAACGAAAAAGTCCGTTACCTGCTATGAAATCTGAACCTTAATCTCAAGAAAAGCCAACACTGATAGTGCATTTGATCGACTTTCTAGAACTGCTGTAGGTGTTGGGAGGAGTTTGTTTTGAGGTTGACTCTGAGTTCTCCTGAAGCTGTTGAAACATTAGCTGGCCACAGCCACTCTCGAATTGTACCTGTTTGATTCAGACAGCCTTATGATATTTGAAGCTACCAATTCATCTTCTTACAACTCGACTCTCCGAAGAATACTATATGATATTTCTTCTCTTGAACTCCCTCCCAGTGTCCCAGGTTGCTTCTTATCTCCTATATATTTTACAGAGATTCAAATTCGGCTGCTGATTATGAGCTAGCTAGACTGGCTTGGTAATACATCATATATGGAGTACTCTTGGTAACTTAATTGGCGTTGTACCCAGTGATTCAATTATACAGTCTGACATACGAGTCTCTCTCAAAAAAGAAAAGAGAAAGGTCAGGACCCAATAATAAAATCAAGCTATTTTACTTGAGTTTTGATACGAACAAATTTGAACACTTTCTTATAACAAAAATAATGAAATTGCTGATCTACAACGATTACATAGAAGCTAGCTAGGTAGCTACCTACATAGAGATGACTCTAGATTTGGGAACGTCAGTTGGATCTAAAAGGTCTTGCTTGGTGGAGTCGAAAGCCATGTTAGCTAGCCTAAGCAAACTCCCAGTAGCCAAAATTGCCTTGGGATTGATGTCATGCATAGACCTCGCATACAGGCTCCTACACGCTTCACTCGCCTTATCTGTGAGCTTCTTGTTCTGATTAGGGCACAAAAGGCAGTGCCCTAAAATCCTCAAAACTGGTTGGAGCAATTCGCATGGCAAGGGAACCCTCCCCATCCCTTCCTTATCATTATTCCCCAAACTACCCTCCTCCTTTCCCTCGTTTATTTTGTTTCCACTACTCTTTTCCACGTCCTGTTTGTACATTTCTCCGTCCTGACCAGCCCAAACCTTACAAAACTCGCAGAAATCTATCTTGGACTCGACTGGCATTTCGTATATTTTGGTGTAGTACAATTCCAGCGCGACCCCGACGATCCTAGCCCTCCGTGTGGATCTGACGGTGCCGTGAGGTTCCAAGCTGGGAGATATAACGGCCAAGTTGAGCCCAGTGGCGTTGCTCTTGACGGCGGCGGCCTTGGTTTCGTGGTAGAGGCTGGGGTGGGACACGTCGGGAACGTTGACGGTGACGGAATGACCGTCGCGGGAGGCGGTCTCGTGAGCGTAGAGGGCCAGGAGGACGGCCTCGAAGCCGGCGAGGGGGATGCGGAGGGGGACGCGGGAGAGGTAGAGGCCGGCGACGAGGGGGAGGAAGCGGAGGACGAGGAGCTGGAGGTCGGGATCGGAGGACTGGAAGGTGTCGTAGAGCCAGCGGCAGAGGTTGTTGTCGCCGGCGCCGGAGTCGGGTTGTTTGAGGAGGGAGGAGATTTGGGAGGATGTGTGGGGGTCGTGGAGGAGGGAACGGGCAGTGGTGTAGGAGGTGGAGGAGAGGGAGGGGAGGATGGCGGAGAGGGATTGGATTGCTGCTGCTTGGGGTTTGGAGGAGGTGGAGGATGAGGAGGAGTCTAATGAGGTTGAGGCTTTGGTGGTGGAGGTTAGGGCGGTCGAACTGGTGGTGTCTTCTGGGATGGTGGTGGCGGTGCTGATGGTATCGTCTGTGGTTGCCGTGGTGGTGTCTCCAGCAATGGATGAGGTGGTGGTGGAGGGATCGTTAGACATTGAATTACTCGGGTAGAGAGAGAGAGAGAGAGAGACAAAGAAAGATATCAAATGTAGGAATGTTTCTTGAAACGAATGGGAAGTTATGGATGCAGAGATAATTGAGGAAGTTTGGACGGAGAGCTAATTGAGGAAGAAGTTATGGATGGTGATAGCATGCATTTCGAGCTAGCGACTTTTTTTTTTTTTTTTTTTTAGAAAAATAAGAAACTTCAATAATCCAAATGTAGAAGATATTTTTTTGACGGAACCAAATGTAGAAGATGGTTTTACTTGTACCAAAGCATAATAACCAGCATGCAGTTACAAATATTATGAGTCAAAATGATCTAAACTCTAAGTACAATTAATCGTCTTTTTTTTTTTTTTTTTTCTGAGCTACAAAATAACAACCTAATCCAAGAGTCTCGATATCTTCTTACAACCAATCTCAAGAACAAACTTACCCCATTTCGTACAGAATCCAAAACCACTAGGCAATGGTGTATGCAGCCTAGAGTGAGAATGTTCAATTAACCTTTCTCAATTTCAACAGCTTCAAACGGAAGATTTAACGGCAGTGAGTTAAGTGTAAGATAATGGTAAATCTGAGTGAGTTCAGTGATATTTTTGAAAAGTCAGTGAGTTAAGTGTCGAATGGGTCAGTGATCATTGGTGATTTTTTGCCTTTTAAAAAATAAAACCTTTATTAGCGTTAGTCATCAAATATTTGTCATCGATCGAGGTACCTAATCTGAATGGAAAGATAGAAAAATTTGTTAAAGGAAAAACATATTGTGTGCCTTCATCAAAGCAACTAACGAAGAGGGAATCAAGGAATCAGTGATTACCATCAATCAGCACAATTACGGATCAATCAGCATTTAGTATCATTAATGTAATCGATATTTCCGTTGTAATTCTATCCCTATATAAAGGGACTATGAAATGAAATGAGTAGACCAATTCCAATTGGCATTTTACTTTAACACGTTATCAGCACGCTCAGAGCCAATAGCCAAGAAAAAAACTCTAGTTTTCTTGTTTATTTCCGTCGAAAAAAAAACCCAAAACCCTAAAGAAGAAAAACTTTTTCTTCTTTTCTGCCGCTTTCAAAAAAAAAAAAAAAAAAAAAAAAAAAAAAAAAACAAAACTCTGCAGAAGCAGATCGACCTCCCAACCAAGAGAAATTGCTCTCTGCACCGCCACTACCTGCACAACCCAGCAGCCCCGGCGTCAACACCATCGGCCCCCATCCTCCAAATCCCCATTTCTCCTCCCCGCCGCGAAGCTCACAGCCGGCCAGACCCAATCCAAACCAGCCTCGTCCTTCGTCCCCGCCAGCCCACACGGGCCTCCAGCCCAACCCAGAAAACTGCAGCAGCGCCTCCGCCCCTGCCTGCACATCACAGCAGCGCCTCCGCCTTGCAAGTCCGGCGTTTGCAGTCGCAGCCCAGCCTGCAATACACCGGCCTGCAGCACACCACCGAGCCTCTAGCCTGCGCCGATCCCGCCTGCAGCAGCCCGAGCGACTGCCCAGCCCCGGCGATCCGTCGCAGCCCAGCTTGACAAGCAGCCACCTTCACCGATCTGCTCCCACCGATCACCTATCCCAGCAGCCCACCGATCACCGCTCACCTGCTGCTGCACCCAGCGCGCCTCCTCTGCAAACTAGAAGAAGACTCGAAGGACTGAAGGAGGAAGAAGAGAAAGGAAAAAGAAAAAAAACCGGCCCAAAGAAAAGGGACCCGGCCAAGAAAAAAAAAAAAAAAAGAAGGGCCTAAGTATACACCCGGCCCAAATCAAAAAAAAAAAAAAAAAAAAAAAAAGCAGGCCCTGCAGGACCAGAAACGAAAAAAAAACAGAGAAAGAAAAGAAAAAAAGGAGAAGGTCCAAAGTAAAGATCAGGCCCAGAAAAAAAGTGCTAATTCTCAGCCCAACAAATCAGCAGGCCCAGCAGAACCCGAAAAAAAACATCGCTACGCATGCCTGCATCAACACGCGCGTGCGCTAGGATCGTTTTATTTACTCAAAATCAAGTATGTTTTCTTTTATTTATTTAATCTCATACTATGGTATATATAATTAGGATTGTTGAGCATGTTTAGTTAAATAATTTTGATCATTTTAAGCATGCCTTATTATTTATGGTTTATATGATTATATTTAAGCATGATTTATAATTATGTTTAAGCATGCTTTATATTTTATTGTTTATATTTTAATATGAAATTTTGAGCATGTTTTTATTTTTTTTTATTTACGCTTATATAAATTATGCCTACGCATGCTTTGTATTATGCTATTGTTTACATTTTATTTTATGCATGATATATTATTGCTATTATTATGTGTAGTATATAATTTGTTGTGTATTTGTGAAATTTGAGCATGCCATGTAGTTTATTTTTATATATGCTATGTTTAAATATGCTATGATTAATTTTTAGAATGCAACATATAAAATCCGTTTTGCCATGATAATGAAAATTCATGCGCATTATCCATACACACTTACTGTGATAAAGTATTTTCACATAGCATCGAAAAAATGTGACCATTACGAATCTTGGTCTTGAAATCTAATTCATATGTTTGGAAAATAATTTACGTGGATGTCTTTATGACTGCGTAATTTATATATTCTCTCTTGTTTTATGTAGATGGCTGATCCAACTCGACCTGAGTTTGACATCTTGGACTCAGAAGGACTTGAGTACCATCGTTGGGTTTCCGATATGGAAACTGCCTTTGTGGCAAAAGACTACACTGCCACCATTACTGATCCCAAAGATGATGAACTATCTAATAAGGTGAAAGCAGATGCCTTAATTTTTCTGAGGCGACATATTGATCCTAGCCTACGCTGGGAGTACCTTCAGTTGAAGACACCCAAAGTACTGTGGGATGCCCTTAAAGGACGTTTTGGGAACATTCACGATACTTTGCTCCCAGGACTGGCTGTTCAGTGGAATGGAATCCGCTTTCTTGACTATAAAAAGGTCAATGACTTCAACAAGGACATGTTGCGCTTAAAGGCACGTCTCAATTTCTGTGGAAGGGAAATCACAGAAGATGATATGATCTCAAAGACTCTTACCACCTTTCCTAATTCAGCTTTTATACTAGCGAACCAGTATCAATTGGATTATGACAACAAAAGAATCACAACCTTCAATAAGTTGATAAGCCTACTGCAAGTGGCTGAGAGACAAAATAAGATTCTCTTGAATAACAATGCCAGGCCCACTAGGACAAAGAAAATTCCCGAGGCTAATTATGGAAAAATGAAAGGTGGAAATAACTCCAATGCAAGGGGGTTTAGACGTGCTGATCCCTACCCACGTGGCAACAATGCACCACGTGGAAAGGGACATGGGGATCATGGAAACAAGATGCCAAAGGAAAGAGTTGACAATGAACCATGCTATAGGTGTGGATTCATTGGGCATTGGTACAAGAACTGCCAAGCAAACAACAGAGTAGCAGCCAATTACAAGAGGTATAGAGAGTCTAAAGAACAAGAGGCTCACTATATGGAAGAAGGAGGTCATGACCTAGACGTCAACCTTACAATTGCAGACTTCAATGGCAAAGAGGAACTTGCTAAGTCAATGGATGCTCTCAATCTTGACTGATCTGCTTTATTCATTTTATTTTCCAAAGACAGTTATGAAGGCATAATGCCTCATTTTTAATTAGACTACTACTTGGTCTTAAAGTTTATTTCAATACTGGTTTGATGAATTAGAACAAGACCTTGATTTGATTATCGATGGCTTATTAATAAATTTTGAATTTTATTCTGAAGCACTGAATTTATTCAAATTTATTTACTATACACATATTTACATGGTTCCAAATTGCACTATAAAGATGTAAAGCAATACATCTAGATAAAGAAAAAATTATTTGGATGAAAAAAAATTATCATTCTACATAAATACAAATACTCTAAAGAATATGAGATACGCTCTGTATGCACCAAGAGCTAATCGAACCTTGTTAATGTTTCAAAGCAATTTGTGCCAACGATTATCATGTAAAAACACACCGTGAGAATGGAACTGAATACCTTGATATTACCTCTAATGAATGTGGAAGGAAATGCATCTTAGAGAAACTTATGAGTCAATCTAGTGGACTGTACCTCACTACGATTCGGATCATTGAATCCTATGTTGTCACCAATAATGAAATATGGGACTCTGACTCATAGAGGCTTTGGCATGACCGCCTAGGGCACCCCGGTCGTGACATGATGATCCGTATTTTAAAGAACTCATATGGACATCCCTTCTTTCGAGTGAAAAATAAAATGGGACAAAAATCCGTCACACTGCAAGGTGTCGGTCCTAGTACTGCTCAAATACAGTCATTGCCTTCTGAAGTACCAGAAGCACTACCTCCCTCCCATTATGCCTCATTGACTATTTCAAATGCATATCACTCGTTTTGCAAAGCCTGCTCTTTAGCAAAAACAGGATCGAGACCTTCCTATGCTAAAGATACAAAACAAAACATTCCATTCTTACAAAGGATACAAGGAGATATCTGTGGACCTATCCATCCAGAATGCGGACCATTTTAAGTACTTTATGGTTCTGGTGGATACTTCGACACACTGGTCACATGTCGCTTTAGTGTCCACAAGAAATGCTGCAAAACTCCTAGCATAGATTATACGTTTAAGGGCTCACCACCCTGATCACCCTATCAAGTCTATAAGGCTTGATAATGCTGGAGAGTTTACATCAAAAGCATTTGATGATTATTGCATATCCATTTGGATCGATGTAGAGCATCCTGTACCCCATGTGCATACACAAAATGGTCTCGCAGAAGCCACCATCAAAAGGCTACAGATGGTGGCTAGGGCATTGGTTATGCGCACCAACCTGCCTATATCTGCATGGGGTTATGCAATATTGCACGCAGCTTTACTTATTCGTTTCAGACCCACTGCTAGCTAACCATTTTCTGCGTACCAGTTGGTAACTGGATATGAGCCTGACATTTCACACTTACGCATATTTGGTTGAGCAGTTTATGTGCCTATTGCGCCCCCACAGCGCACTAAAATGGGTCCTCAGAGACGATTAAGTATTTATGTTGGATACGAATCCCCAACAACTATCCGCTATTTGGAAACCCTTGACAGGCGATCTCTTTACCGCTAGATTTGCGGATTGTCACTTTGATGAGACAGTCTTCCCGTCGTTAGGGGGAGATAGGAAAAATGATTTTCCAAGGGAACGACAGGAATTGTCGTGGTTTGTCCCCACTTTGTCTCATTTTGATCCCCGCACTTCACAAAGTGAAAGTGAAGTGAAAAGAATAATCGATCTTCAGAACGTAACAGATTCGATGCCTGATGCGTTTACTGATATCGCAAAAGTGACGAGATCACATATACCAGCTGCAAATGTGCCTGCAAGGTTAGAAGTCTCCAACAAGGGGCATGGTGTCGCAGATAGAGGCACTGCAACCGCACTTAGTGGAGGTGTGGTTGAGGCCGTGGCTCCCCAAGGAAGAGGGGGAGGCCACTTGGTTCGATTGACACTCACCCAAGGAAGAAGAGGGCGAGTAAGGCACAAACCAATCATCAATGTATAGAATCCCTCTCATGAGATTGCCTCTGATTATAGTTATGTCCATGAATCAATACTGGAGGACGCTCCGATGTTAAAAATGATTCCAGAGAACAAAGAAATCTCAAAGGATTATGAGAGTGCGTATGAGTTGATAGAAAGATCTTCCATACACATTGATGATATATACTGTCGCTCAAGGAAACATAGAGCACGATGATATCGAACCACGCTCTGTTGCAAAATGTCAACAAAGAGCAGATTGGCCTAAATGGAAAGAAACAATCCAGGCAGAATTAGATTCTCTGACAAAGAGACAGGTATTTGGTCTGGTAGTGCTAACCCCACCAAGTGTAAAGCCTGTAGGACATAAATGAGTCTTTGTCAGAAAGCGTAATGAGAAGAATGAAGTCCTGAGGTACATGGCTCGCCTTGTGGCGCAAGGTTTCTCACAACGCCCTGGAATTGACTACGAGGAGACATACTCTCCCGTAATGGACGTTATAACGTTCCGCTACTTAGTCAGCATAGTAATTTCCGAAGGACTGGAAATGCAGCTCATGGATGTGGTTACAACATATCTCTAGGGGGATCTAGATTCAGAGATATATATGAAAGTGCCTGATGGCCTTACATTACCCAAGTCAAGTGACTCTAAACCACGGAGTGCGTTTGCAATTAAGTTGAAACGCTCACTTTACGGAATGAAATAATCCGGGCGGATGTGGTATACCCGTCTAAGTGACTACTTGATTGGGAAGGGATATAAGAACGATGAAGTATGCCCCTGCGTATTCATAAAGAAAACAAGTTCCGGATTTGCAACTGTAGCAGTATATGTCGATGATATGAACATAATAGGTACTCTTGATGAAATTAGAGAAACCGCGAGCTATTTGAAATCCGAATTTGAGATGAAGGATCTTGGGAAAACTCGATTCTGTCTAGGCCTTGAACTAGAAAACCGAGTTTGTGGAATACTAATCCACCAGTCTGCATATGTCCAAAAGTCAGGCAATTTAACATGGACAAAGTGCATCCTGCTAGCACTCCCATGATCGGTCGAAGTTTGGATGCAAGGAAAGATCCATTTCGTCCAAAGGAAGATGACGAAGAAGTGTTGGGAGCTGAAATTCCCTATCTAAGTGCAATAGGCGCATTATTGTACTTAGCCCAATGTACTCGACCAGAGATTGCATTCTCAGTGAACTTGTTAGCTAGATTTAGCTCAGCGCCAACGCAGCGTCACTGGAATGGTATCAAGAACATCTTCGATACCTAAAAGGAACCATTGACTTGGGACTGTTCTTTCCCTACAGAGAGACAAGAGGGACCGCAGATGGAACTGCAATCCCTAAAGGAAATGTTGATGGCGAAAGCGCCACTCCCTACACCGAAACGCCAAATGACGTTTTGGTTGGTTTTGCTGATACTGGGTATCTCTCTGACCCACATAAAGGTCGTTCCCAAACTGGTTATGTATTTACCAGTGGGAACACGACGATATCTTGGAGATCAACCAAGCAAACCCATGTGGCTACCTCCTCGAACCACTCAGAGATCATTACTCTACATGAGGCGGTTCGTGAGTGTGTACGGTTAAGAGCTATCATCACACATATTCGAGGGACTAGTGGTTTGAGTTCTACCACTGAAGAGCCGACTTGCATTAATAAAGATAATGCAGCTTGCATCGAACAGATGAAGCTAGGGCATATTAAGGGTGATAATACAAAACACATATCACTAAAGTTTTCTACAATCAGCAACAACAGGCCCTCCTCAAGATTCAAGTGAATCAAGTAAGGTCTGAGGAGAATATGGCAGATTTGTTCACCAAATCATTGCCTAAGGCCATATTTGAGAAACATGTGAAAAGCATAGGAATGCGAAGACTTTCCAAGCTCCCCTGATTAATGTAAGTATCAGGGGGAGGTGTAGACGTCAGGGGGGGTCTAACACACATATGTCATCCTCAAATGTAAAAGGTGCGTTGTGCTCTTTTCCTTCGACCAAGGCGTATTTTTTGTCCCACAGGGTTTTTATTGTTACTTGGCAAGGTTTTTAGTGAGGCAACAACTCATGCACCATTTCGCTTTGACTTGGCACAAGGGGGAGTGTTAAAGGAAAAACATATTGTGTGCCTTCATCAAAGCAACTAACGAAGAGGGAATCAAGGAATCAGTGATTACCATCAATCAGCACAATTACGGATCAATCAGCATTTAGTATCATTAATGTAATCGATATTTCCGTTGTAATTCTATCCCTATATAAAGGGACTATGAAATGAAATGAGTAGACCAATTCCAATTGGCATTTTACTTTAACAAAATTGACTTTATTAATACACTAAACCAATTAATATATATATTCTTGTTATCTTGTAATTAAGGTTTTCTTACTTTATCAATATTGCAATCCACCTTTAATTTCATTTAACCACCCGTTGGGCCTCTAAATTTAATATGGGTGCGTCTATTGCCATCCTACTGATTTCTTTTCTCACCCTACATTCAATATATTTAGCCTAAACTACCGATTTCACCCGTTAAATAAAAAATAATAAATAGAAAAGAAAAAAAAAACTGCAAAGGCTACGCTTCCACAGATTACATGTAATCTGTCCTTGCAACATACCCCAACTTTTATCCTTTCATGTTTCTCTCTCTCCCTTCTCTATATGGTGATTAAGTCAAGGTGAATGCATGAGGGGATCAAGCTTAAGAGAACATATACATACATACACTATATACTAATTAATATAGCAATACACCGATCAAAGATACGTACATGGTGCTCTGGGAGTTCAATGAAATATTGCTATGATATTATATATGACTGATCAAATCTGGAGGCCCATTAATTACCGCTTTGGCATTCAATTCCTGTTGTGGTTTCTTAGTTTCTTATATTATATGTGGAAGTTGAAACTTAGAGCATGAAGATGGAGAAAAAGAAATGAGAGGAGAGAAAGAAAGAAGGCCAATAGGAAACTGATGAAGACGATGCTGCTTGTTTTGTGGAGATTGGATTCAATTTTTTTGTTTACTGAAATCTTTTTACATTTTAGCTGCAAATTTTTTTTTTTTTTTGTTAACTATAATTGGGGGAAAATTTGGAAGTTTAGATCAAAATATTGGATGGTGTAAAAAGGAAGTGATAGGGTGGAAATAGCTCACCCATTTAATATTTGTATCTCTCATACTCATTAAACCTTCAATTCACTTTTTTTAAATATTTAAAAAGCTAAGTACACCTCCTTAATTTTATCAAAACATCTTTGAACAATTAAATTTGTATCTTCGATCAACCTTGCTAAAAACTTCACTATACAAAACAAATTATAGGCAAAAGAAAGCTCTCGAAAAGTCAAAGCCAAACGGAAACCTAAACCTAGGTTTTACGAGCAGTGCGGTGGCGCCTCTTGGCTTCGATCTACAACAGGGCTCTTCGGCATCACTCTTCTAGACGAGGAGAACAAGACTTTGAACTCAGGCGAGACGGTGGTGCGTTTGCCAAAAACAAGTCCGATTTTGGTTTCTTTTAGGCTCAGTTTGAGGTCGACGGCTGTGATCGGCATCATGCTTGCGGAGGCGACTTTTCCTGTCAAGGTATTGCTTTCAATCGATGTGAATCGGCATCTTTGAGCTGAAGGAGTACGGCTCGGACTTTACAGCGGGATGTGTTTGTATTGTAGCGGCGGCGTCTCCGCTTCCAGCTTAGACCAAAGGCAAGGTCTTTTCCAACTCTCCTGATGGTGGAAAGCCGCTGGCAGCCGCCGGAGCGGTGAAGGGCAGGGGCTGCTTCCCTGTAGAATTAGATCTGCCCGACTTAGGTGTTGGGAACGAAGGTTTGGGCAGTGGGCTTAGGCCTCTGCCTTGCTTGGCTGTAGAGCTGCAATTTGGTGAACTTGGCCTAACCCAATTCCCCTTTTTCTCTCTCACTTGCGTTGGGTGTGATTTGGGCTCTTCGGGAAGTGGCATCTCTCTCACTAGAGTGTACTGTGGCTGTGTTAAATGTTGCGACGTACACCAAGAGGGTCTTAGGCGTCAAGATGTTTAGGATAGTGGTTCCATTTTAGGACAGTATAGGGTAAGGGAGTTTTTAATTTCTGTATTTTAGTTTTCTGCAATTCCTTTAGGATTTTAGTCTTTTTGGATGTTCGTTTTTGGAATTTAGACGTTCTTTTTCCGAGCATAGATACAATATGAGGGGTATTCGGGCCCTTCTAGCTTGGCCGAGAGAGGTCGTATGATTTTCATCAATGAATATGTCTTTTGTTGCCCTAAAAAAAAAAAAAAAAAAAAAATCTGTATCTTCAACAATCCGTGCCCCTGGTAGCTATGCCACAAACAATATAAACTTGTTCCAATATTGTGTTCAATCAAGAAACATGAATTTCAAACCTTCCTTCCCTAATCAGCAGACCATGTATTTTCCCCTTGTTACCTTCTTAAGCTGATTTACAAAATGGGTAAATTCCTCCTATGGTACCTGAGGTATTGCTACTTGGACAGTTTGATACCTGATGTATTAAAGGGGACAGTTTGGTACTTGAAGTTAGACTCCTTTTGACACTTTGATACTTCTGTTAATTTTTCTGTTAAATGTAAGGATAAAATTGACATTTAGAATATATGTATAAAAACATAATAAAAAAACATGAGTTTGTGGGTTGATTTTCTTCATAATTTTATAGGTATGAATTAATGCTTATGAGTTATGTTGAAGGTGAAATATTCGAATTTTATGTTTAAGAAATATAGTAATCATATAGTGAACACCCATGAGAGTACTCCATTGAAACTAGTCTCGTACAACTAAATATAGTAATCATAACCCAAAAGCATTAATTCATTTTCATTTTCTCCTAAATGACCCAAAAAATGATGAAGACCTAAAATAATACCAAATAATATCATCGCATTGTGTTTATAAAGAGGAGGAAAATCCAAGTTTTGGAGGAAAAATCAGTGGATTCATAGAGAATAGTACAAAAAAATATCTGATTATTATATTTCTTTAACATAAAATTCGAATATTTCACCTTCAACATAACTCATAAACATTAATTCATACCTATAAAATTATGAAGAACGGCAATCAACCCACAAAGTACAAACTCATGTTTTTTTATTATGTTTTTATACATATATTCTAAATGTCAATTTTATCATTACATTTAACAGAAAAATTAACAGAAGTACCAAAGTGTCAAAAAGAGTCTAACTTCAGGTACCAAACTGTCCCCTTTAATACATCGGGTATCAAACTGTCCAAGTAGCAATACCTCAGGTACCATAGGAGGAATTTACCCTTACAAAATCTAGGTTTTAGAACATTCTACTATTTCCCTTGACATTAGGTTTTAGGAGGTCCAACTAGAATCAACCCTTGACATTATTGTCCCATAAGAGAGACCATTGCAGGGACTAGAGCATTATTCAGGTTTGCAATATATATACGCAAGTAGCAAGTAAGAAGTATCAAAGATTGATGCAGCCGCGGAACCTTCCCTCTTGTTACATAGAATAAATAAGGATTAATTCATGTTTACCTACCTGAACTTATGGTCATTCTTCATGTTAGTCCCTAAACTTTTAATTTCATCAAGAATACCCCTGGACTCCTAATTTTCATCAGCCGTGTCCAATTCTTGAAACTCCATCCAAAATTTCCGTCAACTGATGACGTGGCAGGAGACAGAAGGGCTAAAATGGTCAATTTACATTTCATCTGCTTTTTTTTTTTTTTATCTGAAGGGGATCATTTTCCTTTTCTTTTTTATATCTTCGACATAAGGACCAAGCTCCACATCTTCTCTGTCTCCGACACCAAGGATCTCCAGAACGTGAACCTCACTCTTACAATTCTCTATCACCGTGAGGTGAATCGCCTCCATCAGATCTTCAAAACCCTAGGGATCGAGTACGACGAGAAGGTCCTCCCTTCGGCAACCACAGGAAGGCCTCACTGCCATCTGCTTGTGAAGCTGGCATCAGAGTCGCGGTGGCGGAAGTGCTCGAGCGGCTTTGATGGTGGCAGTGGGTTCATGGACGACTTGGGTTGCCGGTATTTGAATTTCGTTGGTTGGGATTTTCTTTTTCTGTTTTGTTGCTGGGTTCAAGAACATAAATATCTAAAATTGATGGATTCAATTGTTACAATCTGGATTCAATTGCTGGGTTTTCTTCTAGCTAGATGGCTTCAATTATCTGTGAATTTTTGGTGTTGTGGTTTCCAATTTGGTAGTGGAGATGAGAGATTGAGGAAAGCATATGGGTTTAGAAACTTGCTGCAATTCTGAACTGAATTTAAGAATCTGTCGAAGAAAAATGCATGCTTTGGAGAGATAGGCTTGAGATAAGGCCATGGGATTAGATAGATTGACCGTAATATATAACTTAGAGAGGCTGCCAAATCTAGCACCATTCAATTTCCGATTCGATCGAGTGCGAGATGCGGAGATGTCCGTACACTAGGTCTGGGCAAGCTAAACTTGGCCGGAAAACCGAACCTGGAAGCCGTCAGAGTCATTTTGCTTCAGATCGAAGGGACTGGTCGAGGTTCATTTTCCAGGTATATGATGCAGGTGTATACAGAGAGCTTGTGTGATGGGGTTTGATCTGGGAATCACTCAACCAGAAGATAGGATATTGGGAGTCACTCACCAAAGAACAGAGCATAGTCTGAAACAAACTTTTAATAATGTTCATCTGCCCAACAAGGCCAATATTACATGATATATATGGAAGACACAACTTAATTGAAATTCAAGTTTCAATAGGACTCTCACTATGACCAAAGATTACTTGACAACTTTCCATACGCATGACTTGTTTTAGAGACTAGGAATTAAATTACTGTTGCACTTCCAATGGATATTAATTAGATTGAGCTGGACTCTTAAGTGATGCATCAATCTTCCCTTCCCGAAAAAAAACTCGTCCTCGAGTTTGGAATTCACCACTCGTTCCCATGTAACTTGATCAAGCTCTCGCAAGTCCTTTTCGCTAATCCATATGGCTTCAGACTTAGGCAGATTCTTCTAATGAACTAAATATTGTGTGTAAGTACCTCGACGAGTTGAAATGGATCTGCTATCAAGGACTTCCAGTGAATTAGTCTCCTTAGGTGTAGAGGAGATGTCAATGTCTTGAAGAGCTGTAGTAAGTGAATCTGGTTCACCATAAAAAGGATAGAGATCTGAGATGTTGAAAGTTGGACTGATGTTCAGGCTTGCTGGTAGTTCAAGTTTGTAAGCATTAGGTCCAATTTTCTTCAAGACTCGACAAGGACCAATCTTCTTCTTCTTCAGTTTGTGATAAGTACCAGTTGGGAATCTTTCCTTCCTCAAATAAGCCATCACCAAATCACCTTCTTGGAATTCAACATGGCGTCTATGTGCATCAACATTGCGTTTGTAATTGTCATAAGCCCCTTCCAGATTCATTCTAACTTGTTCTTGAACTTCCCGAATGTGACTACTAAATTCTTCAGCCTCCATGCTACTCTTGCCAATATTAGTAACAGGAACACGATCCAATATGTGACTTGGATTTCTTCCATATACAATCTCAAATGGAGCCTTGTGAGTGGAGCGATTCTTGGAACTATTGTAGGAAAACTCAGCATGTGGAATCACAAAGTCCCATTGACGAGGACTATCACTAGCAAGACATCTCAGGAGATTACCCAATGTGCGATTCACAACTTCAGTTTGTCCATCAGTTTGTGGATGACAAGTACTAGAAAATTGAAGCTTGGTGGCCAAAAGCTTCCATAGAGTCCTCCAAAAATGGCTCATGAATCTGGTATCACGATATGAGGTTATGGTCTTAGGCACGCCATGCAAGAGAACAACTTCTTTGAAGAAAAGATGAGTTGTGTGTGAGGCATCTGTGGTGTTTTTACATGGAATAAAATGAGCCATCTTTGAAAATCGGTCTACAACCACATAAATTGCATCATTACCCCGCTGTGTTCTTGGCAAACCCAATACAAAGTCCATGCTAATGTCTTCCCAAGATTGGCTAGGAATAGGAAGGGGTTGATAAAGCCCACTATTTTGCTTTCCCCCTTTCGCTTGCTGGCAAATTAAACACCGATTAACATACCTCTCCACATCACGCCTCATCTTTGGCCAATAGTATCTCTCTTGAACTGCAGCCAAAGTTTTGTCTCTTCCAAAATGCCCACCTCGGCCTCCCCCATGCAACTCACTGATGATTTGAAGTCTTAGAGATCCTTCTGGGATACAAAGTTGATTGCCTCTAAATAAATACCCATTCATCAACATGAATTCTCTACTTTGGCCAATGTCACATTCAACCAAAACTTTGCTAAAGAATGGATCAGAATTATAGTATTGTGGAAGCAAATCAAACCCAATAACCTCATAAGACAAAGTGTTAAGCAAACATACCCGGCGGCTAGGTGCATCAGCTGCTTTGTTTTTTGCACCAGACTTATGCTTAATAACAAATGTATATTCCTGAACAAAAGAGACCCATTTAGCATGCCTTGAATTGAGCTTCTTTTGAGCACTGAGGAAACGAAGTGCTTCATGATCAGAATATAGTACAAACTCCTTATGGATTAAGTAGTGCCGCCAGAATCTCAAGGATTGCACAATTGCATAAAACTCCACATCATAAGTTGAATAACGCTTCTTGGCGTCATTTAATTTCTCGCTGAAGAAAGCAATCGGACGTCCTTTCTGACTTAGGACAGCCCCAATTCCCACATGAGAAGCATCACATTCCACTTCAAACACTTCTTCAAAATTCGGTAATGCTAGGATTGGTGCTTTAGTAAGCTTCTGCTTAATTAAGTTAAAGCTATCTTCAGCAGACTTTGTCCAAGTGAATAGACCAGCTTTCATACAATCTGTTAGAGGAGCAATTATGGCACTAAAATTTCGAATAAAACGTCGATAGAACGTGGCTAGCCCATGGAAACTTCGAACCTCAGAAGTAGACTTGGGAAGTGGCCATTCAACAATTGCTTTAATTTTCTCATCATCCACTTTAATTCCTTCTGAACAAACTATATAGCCCAAAAATGCTACATTATTTTTCATGAAAGAACACTTCTTCAGATTGGCATACAACTTCTCCTTTCTCAGAATCTCTAACACTTGGCGAACATGATGTAAGTGTTCATTTGGATTCCTGCTGAATATGAGAATATCATCAAAATAAACAACCACAGATTTTCCGAGAAGAGGCTTCAATACCTGACTCATTAGTCTCATGAAGGTGCTAGGAGCGTTGGATAACCCAAATGGCATGACAAGCCACTCGTAAAGCCCATCCTTGGTCTTAAAAGCAGTTTTCCATTCGTCACCCGCATAAATCCTTATTTGATGGTAGCCACTATGGAGATCAATCTTGGAGAATACTAGTGCCCCATGAAGCATATCAAACATGTCCTCAAGCCGTGGGATGGGAAACCGATATTTCACCGTAATTTTGTTAATAGCTCGACTATCTATGCACATTCTCCATGAACCATCTTTCTTTGGTGTGAGAAGAGCAGGAACAGCACAAGGGCTGATACTAACCTGAATATATCCTCTCTTTAAAAGCTCCTCCACTTGCCGTTGAAGTTCTGCATGTTCCTTAGGACTCATCCGGTAATGCGATAAATTAGGTAGAGAGGCACCGGGAACCAAATCAATTCTGTGTTGAATATCCCTCATAGGTGGTAGGCCAAATGGTAACTCTTCAGGGACAACATCTGAAAACTCCTCCAGCAAATTATGAATACCTTTTGGTACTTTCAAATCCTCTTCTTCAGTTGTGTCAGGATAAGCCATGATAGCATAGGCAATACCACTTTCTCCACATGCTTCTGCAAATTCTTTTATGGACAAAAGATTGATAGCTGCCTCCTTGGGGACTGTTTCTTTAGATGGAGTTAAAACATACCTGACCCCTTTGAGATTAAGAGAGTATGTGTTGTTGTAGCCGTCATGATGAACCTTTCGATCATATTGCCATGGCCGCCCAAGTAAGATGTGACATGCATCCATGGGAAGAACGTCACACCAAATTTCATCCTGGTACTTACCAATAGAAAATCTCACCAAGCACCTTTCTTTAATTGGAACTTCACCACCTTTTTTGAACCAAGAAATTTTGTAGGGTCTCGGGTGCTTTTCGCATTTCAGTTGTAGCTTCTCAACCATCCCTCTTGCCACCATATTTTCACAGCTTCCTGAATCAACTAAAACCACACACTTCTTACCATAGGCAGTACAATAAGTATGGAAAATATTTGTTCGCAGCCAATGATCTTCCCCTTGTGACTTTGGTGCAGTCAAAACTCGTCTTATAACAAGGCTCTCAGCTCCACTATCAGGTTCACACACTTCTTCAAGAATTTCTCCCTCTCCATCAGTGTCATAAATTGGCAAGTCCTCGCACTCTTCATTGATCATGTTTAGACGAGCTTCTTTACTTTTCTTTGGACATTCATAGGCCATGTGACCCTCCAAACCACACCGAAAATAACTGACATCTTTTTTCTCGCGACCTCGCCAGCTACTAGCACGTTCAATGACATTCCTTTTATCTTCAAAGGAAGTTTGATTGAAGGATCTTGGTGCTCCTGATTTTTCTTTTGAAGTTCCGCTCCCCGGAGTTTTCACAAAACGCTTTAAAGATAGCCTTCTCAATTTTTCTGCTTTCAAGGCCATCTGATAGCACTCTTCCAGCGTGCGTAGGTGATGCAAGATGATCTCATCATGTATTTCTTGTTTCAAGCCACTCAAATACCTTGCAACTAGTTGATCATCAGTTTCTTGTAATTGCAGCCGCCTCAACAGCTTATAGAATTCTTCTGTGTAATCAACCACACTTTGGTCTCGCCTTTGACGAAGATGATGAAACTTAAGATATAGAGTTTGGTTGAAATCAGGGGGCAAAAACATGTCATCAAATTTCAATTTCATTTCAGCCCAAGTATTGACACGACCCAATCCCCTTCTTTCCCGACGTTGCTGATACTCTTGCCACCAAGTTAGAGCAGTACCTTGGAGCTTTGTGGCCACAAACTTCACCTTCCGATCTTCAGACATATCTTTCCATTGGAAGAAGGTCTCTAAAGAGGCAATCCAATCACAGTAGGATTCAGGATCCAGCTTACCATAGAAATCAGACACATCAACACGAATACTTTTATCCGCATTTTCTAACGCCTTTGCAAGGCGCTCCATTGCCCAAGCAGATTGCAATTGTACTTGTTCCGACGTAGTCGTACCGAAACTTGAGTCGTCAGAGCCTCCATGTTCTTGTTCTTCTGGGATATTGAATGGGTGCTGAATGCCACCACCAAAATTATTTCCACCGTCTTAAGCAGGGAGCCGCCTCAAGATCTCTTCCATCATTCGGTGCAAATTCTCATTGGATCGCCTCAACTCATCTATCTCATCACGTTGATAAACATCATCAACTGGAGCTGTTCGTCTACGACTTCCACGCCCCCGTATCATGATGACTAGAAAGAAAACGCACCCACCAAAAGTAGGCTTTACAGCGGAAACCCGCTCTGATACCACTTGATGCAGGTGTATACAGAGAACTTGTGTGATGGGTTTGATCTGGGAATCACTCAACCAGAAGATAGGATATTGGGAGTCACTCACCAAAGAACAGAGCATAGTCTGAAACAAACTTTTAATAATGTTCATCTGCCCAACAAGGCCAATATTACATGATATATATGGAAGACACAACTTAATTGAAATTCAAGTTTCAATAGGACTCTCACTATGACCAAAGATGACTTGACAACTTTCCATACGCATGACTTGTTTTAGAGACTAGGAATTAAATTACTGTTGCACTTCCAATGGATATTAATTAGATTGAGCTGGACTCTTAAGTGATGCATCAATATATAACTATATACGCCTTTGTTTAACTCGATTTGTTTATTTCTAGGATCAAATTCACAATCTTTAATCTGAAATCTCTGTTTCCGTTGATAGAATGAGGAATTGAAATCATGTCCATGTGCCGGATATAGAAAATCGGTGGGGAAGGGGATAGAGAAGCGCGCAGTGGTCGACTGAATTTTGAATTGAAGACTGAAGGACTGGGTTTTGGAGTGTGAGAGATTGAGACTCTCAGTCTGAGAGAGAGTTAGATCGCAGACTGCTGAAAAAAAAAACTGAACAAGACTTGATATTGTGGCTCAGAGTCTCAAAATCTTGGAGGAGATGTTGTGTTCATATAGAAGAAAGAATTTGTCAAGAAATCGTGATTATGTATGAATACAAGACTTGATATCGTGGAAGATATTATTCCTATAAGTCCTTATTTTCATTTTAAAAACATTGGCTTTTTTAATTATCGTTTTTAATTATTATTTATTTATAATTATAATCAAATAACGTTATTATTGGAATTTCGCCCTTCTGTCTCCTGCCACGTCATCAGTTGACAGAAATTTTAGATGGAGTTTGAAGAATTGGACACGGCTGATGAAAATTGGGAGTATAGGGGTGTTCTTGATGAAATTGAAAGTTTAGGGACTAACATGAAGAATGGCCATAAGTTCAGGTAGGTAAACAAGAATTAATCCAATAAATAACCTCTCATTTCCTTTTGTCCATGGAGCAACAAAATGGCTTGTTCTAGATTCTTGCACCACAATGGAAGAAAACGAAAAACAAGTCAGAGCAGTCGCAGAATCGACTTGCAAGTGCCTGGAGTTGAAGAGGTGCAGAAAGGTCCACAATGGAAGAACTCAAGAAAGAGACTGAGAGTTTAGGTTTTATGACATTGAGAGTAGTAGTTGATGGTAAACTAGAAAACAGGGCAATATATGGTCCAATTTCTTTACTTCTTCGAATAATGCAATTGTTATGCATGGATTTGAATGGAGCCTCTGAGAAACCAAGGCTTAAAGTTATGAAGCAATTAGACTGTATGAATCGGCGGGTCGTAAAAGGATTGCAGAACTCTTCTTCGACTAAATTAAATTTGAGGGGTATGTGTTGGTGGGTGTCGGTCAGTGGATTAATAACGGCTATAAGATTTGAAAACTGAAAAGGACAAAAGATTACTAGTCGTTGAAAAGCATAGGCACCGCTCCTTCTCTACACTTTTAAGACTAAGTTCAAGATACCATTCTCATTTCCTCATCAATATTCCATTCCAGGCTCTCTCTCACCCATCTCATGATCCAAAATCCCTTGATAGCTTTGCAAACCCCAAACGGAGGAAGCAATGATAAAAGCTGTGAAGAAGCTCAAGTTGTGGCCTAGAAAGAAGAGAAAAAGAAAGACTCGCCCTCCTCCTCCACCCTATGATCCTCCACCACCCCCACGACCACCCCGACATCAATGTCATTGTTGCTCCTCGTACACCGCCTCCTCCTCCTCAACAACTCAGCCGTCCGCACCACCTTTACCACCATGGATGGAATATACTGAGCATACCCATGAGATTGACAATCTTCTGGCGCCTGAACTACAGCGTCCTGCTCCAGAGCTAGCCTATCATCCACTTCCAGTTCCAAGCAAACAAGAAAGTACTGCTCCTGCTTTAAATTCAACCTCAACTTACCAGCAATATATGGTTCCGGTTCCAGATCCAGATCCTGTGTATGGCGTACCAGTTGCACAAGCCCCCATAGCAGCAAGGCCGAGATCTGCTGGCTTCTTTGGGTCTGTTGTTGACTATTTGTTTGGCTGCTTTTTTCCATGTTTTCGCATTCGTGAGGTTATCAAGTAATGGAATTTTACTCGGGTTTTTCCGTGCAATATGTAATACAAGGCATATCAATACTATGTGAACAGTATTTACTGGCTTCATAATGTTTACAAGTTACCTGTAATTAGATATTTGGCGAAACAGAAATGAAGCAAATAAAACAGACCAGCTACTATTTCATAAATATTGAAGCTTACGTGCTCTCTTACAACAATACTACAAAAATACAGATACCCTTCAAGTACCATAAATAATTGATATTTCACCATCCAGGACTTGATTGCTAGTGCCACCAGCCAATCTCTTTGTTCTCAATCCGTTAGCAGAGCAATTGAAAATCCTTGTACAGGGATCCATCACCTTGATATATATTCCTCTAGTAGCCCCATGGCAAAAACAAAAAATTCCAGCCAAAAATTACAAGTATAGGGAAGCTGCAAAGACAATGTCTCTCTTGATTTTTGAAACAGCCTCCTCAAATTTTGATTCAAGATCAGTTTCTCCAATAGAATTGGCTGCGTGTATAAGTTGCTGAAGAACTTCCTCTAATCTCCTGATTGCCCTGATTAAGCTACCCTCGAAAACCCCTGTAACTGACATTATCTCATAAAATTTTGACCCTTTTGCCCAAGCAAATGCAGCCTCCATAATATCAGGCCGAAATGAATTCACAAAGCTATCGATGTCAATTTCAACCTGCAGTATATCCAACAGAAAGAGGGAACATTTCAGTTGCGTATATAAGAAGAAGGTAAAAACCATCCACTTTGCAACTGCATAGAGAAGCCAAGCACGGAATCCACCTAAGCACAAGTGGGACTCAACAGCATAGGAATTTCATTTGAAGGTCCTTAGCAATTTGTCATATGCCCAATTTACTATGCTTCCACATAAACTAGCCATTTCATCTCAGATAATACAAATCATGTTGGTGTTGATACATACTCTAAAGAAGAGAAATCACATTTTGACAAACTTCACTAAACAAGATGCATGCATGTTACCTATGCTACTGAAATAATGACAAACTACATTGAAACAACAGACAAACTGAACAAACATCCGACTTCTATTTCACAAATAGGACTTCGAACTTTTTAGAGGCAAATAAATCCCTGTTATCACAAGCTGAGAAAAAGCTTAAAACAACAATTTAACTTCACCAGAGAAAAATGTACCTTGCACTCAAGCTGAACTTCAGCCACCCTCCGAGCAGTTTCTTGTAATTGCAAGAAGAGCAGGTCAAGTTCTTCTCTTGGTTTTGTAGCATCTTTTAGTTTTTCCCGCCAAACAAAACATGAGAGAAGAGATACCATCTCTTCTACCTTTATGTCCTTGAAAACGCCATTGAACATGAGCTCTGTGAGGGTCAACTCATCTGCACTACTGATTTCACAAGCAACCTTACCCTTCAACTGCACAACATCATCGCTAGTAACATATCTGCATTCCAATCAACCCAATCATTTTAGTATTATTTCAAAGACTGAAAAAGTAAATTGTCATAGTTGCCTGAGACTTTCAAATCTCGTCTACAGTATGAGAATTGTAATTTTTGAATTTCATACTAAATGATAAGCAAACAACAGTGACAAAACATCGGTGCGGGAAAACTAAGCAACTCTGTCATAAAAAGTGAGAAGGCCAGAGGAGGTGAAGTGAAGGAAAAAGAAGTAATTACCCTAGCCTCCGAAGAACCCGTTTTCGTGCCTTAAGTTCATCTTTAAAAGCCAACGCAGTTGAAGAGCGCATTGTTTTCTTAATTGACTTGATCTTCGCTGCCAATTCCTGCTTCATGTGAAAAACCTTGAGCTTTTGCTCAATTAGTGGTGATTTTGCAATTTCATGCCTGTCAAACAGGTTCTCTAAAGCCTCAATCCTACGAGCCACTTTTTTGTACGAACTACTTTGAATCTGAAGAAAGAAAAAGGGGAGGTGTGCTCAGTAATAAAAAAAGCAATCTTTAAAATAAAGAGGATAAAAAAGTTTGCAGTAGCGTACCTTCATGTCTTCTTCAGGATCTAAAAGAGGAATCTTCTCTCCAAATCTTGAAAGAGTTTCAAGAACTTTCTTCAGTGTGTTTTCTCGAGCTTGTAATGACAAAAGATCATTTGGTATGACCATACAAAGTCGACTCATGCTATTAATCTGTTCATATATAAGACATAATATATGTTATTAACTGTTACCGTATGTTAACAAAGTTAAATAGCACAGGAATAAAAAAGATGCAAGCAGTTTTCGTAAATAACCATAAACAATTCCAAGTTCAGTTGATAATTTGGAAGAGTGATAAAGGCAAGAAAAGCCAAAAGAAATGGAAATTTGATGCAATAAACAGAAGAACAGTATCAAGCATTTGACCTGAGAGATGGAAATCGAAACAACAACAGGTTCTCCCAGTTCTTTCAAAGGAACAATTTTGAGTGTTTTTTTTGCAACTCCATTTGTGCCGACCAGACACCTAGTCAAAACATCCACTGTGTAGTTTGAATCTTCAGGTCTCTTAACTGCATCGTCTGGAAAACACATGAACCATTTAGTGACCTAAAATCCCAAATAGTAACAGACTCTAAGCAATTGAGAGTTCTAACCTTCAGAAACAGTTTTCACCCGTTGAAAATTAAGTATAACACCCCATGTGACATGGTCCTCGGTAGAAAAAGAAGCGGAAGCTTCATCACTCTTGGTGCATTGGATTGACACAAGCCTACCAGGTTTCAGAAATGGTAAGCAGTACTTTGGAGAAATCACAATCTCACGAAGATCCTGCTTTAAACTCTTGTATTGCTGTACTAGATTGTAATAATTCCTTACACTATCTTCTTCTTCAATTATAATTGAATCCCTCTCTTGCTCAAGCTCCTTTGCTTGTTTCTGCAAGAATAACATAACTCGCAAATCGATAATCCGTATGCTAACAATACAAAATATAAATCACTTCCTAACTCTAATAGATTTCTTTAGTTGTTAAGAAACTTTGCGAAACAAACAAACCACAACCAAGTTACAAATAATGGAAGACCAACTGCAATTAAAAACTATTAGCCTCTGCATCCAGCAACTAACCTCCAGATTGGGAATGGCACGATCAGCTTGGAACTGATAGAATGAGTTACGAAGTAAATTTTCTGGATTACCATCTTCAGAGCGCAATTGATTCAAAAGCATGTTGTAGCTTAAATGAAAGGCACTGGAAAACAAAGCAATAGGTAAGGAAAAAGCAATTCCAAGAAAATGGAAAGAGGAGGATTTCTCAGAATTAAAAAAAAAAAAAAAACATATTTTTAGGGAAAAATATAAATATATATTTAAAAAATAAAAAATAAAACTCTCAGTGAAGGAAAGGGTGATATCAAGACCAGTCAAACTATTGGTTTGATCCAAATACAATGTGTCATAAGAAGATGGATTTGGTTTTTCAACTCAATTTTCAGTTTTGTACTTTTAAACCATTTGAACGGGGTTTTAAAGAACATCTAGATCCCTTGGCTATCCAGTCCAACGGAAAGCCAAACACATGACTAGTCTAAACACACTAGTCCTACCTTTAGCCTGTTGGATAAAAAGTGTCCTAAAGGTCTTATGCACATATAATTCCAGATTGAGAACATATACCTGTTCAAACTATCAGCATTTCCTTTAAGCATCATTTTGGCAGTAGATGGCTCTAGCTTCTCATCTACCATAAGTATGCATATCCCACGTTTATCAATACCCCGGCGACCAGCACGACCACTCATTTGTATATACTCACCACTGGTTATCCATCTGAACTTATTACCATCAAATTTCCGGACATTGGTAAATACAACAGTTTTCGCAGGCATGTTCAGTCCTATGCTGAAGGTCTCTGTTGCAAACAAACACTAAAGAAATATATTTCAATGTTTATACCACTTTGTCTAAAACATATATCTGTAAATACATATGTATACATCATTAGGCTGGAAGAAAAGAAAGTATACAATTTGATCAACAGTAAAAGCAGACAAATATTGATTTTGGCTGAAAGTGGCCGAGGGGTTTAGGAAAAAAAACTCAAGACCTATCTATGATAAAGCAAGCAAGTTTGGCTGGTCTATATATACTAATTGAAATCACAGGGATGCTACAAGTAATCCATACCTTGATAAGACCTTCCTGAAATAATATCTCAATCACTTCCTTTAGAATGGGAATCAAACCAGAATGATGCACACCTATTCCACGCATTAAAAGGGGTAACATAGTGGTAACCTGTTTAGAAAAGTATATTAAGAAATGAATATCAATATGAAATAAAACAAACTTAATATCAGGGTTCACATGATATATTTTTAAACACAATATTACACTACCAAATTCTTATTATCTGAACACATATAAAGAGGAAACCGTTAACTTAACTCTTAGGTAATTTTATTTGTGTTGTATTTAAAGTAATAAGATGAAACAACCATTGAGTGTGTTAAATTTCATATTCTTACCCAACTATCTAAGTCATAATATAACTCACATATTTGGAGGGAGTAGAGCACAGAAACAGAGAGAGAGAGAGAGAGAGTAACTCGACACTCTAAGAGTAAATGTTCAAAAGAGGATATAACATCACATCGTCTAAACCCAACACAGAGCCATGCTTTGAAAGACACGTATCTTGGAAAGGAAGGAATGACAACTTGCCTGGGGTAACTTCTTATCGTCATCTGAAAGCATATCCATAGCACTCCAGAAGATGGCTTCTATGTTTGCTTTCTCACTGTCCCCATTTAGGTCCAACTTTGCCATCTATATGACCAAACAGACAAGAAAAAAGTTGGAAGTGTAAAACTGGTATTCAACAAACTGATGAAGAAACTAGTAATGATAACAAAGTTTATACTAAACTATTGTTCCACTTGACCATGAATTTAAATCAAACAAATTCCAGAAGGTTATCAAAACAAACAGTATCACTTCTGAATGGATAACCATAGTAAATATCATGTGATTTTTCATCCAAAAGTTTAAGAAAGGTTTAAATGGATAAGCAGGTCATAATACATCAAATCTTAAACATGCAGTCAATAGGGTTCAAGAGTTCACTTTGCAAAAGAGTAAGCCACTAATAGTCGGGCAATGTATTAGACTGGGGCATGGTAGAACTCAAATGTCATTTTAAAAATAAACATTTCCAAAGGGGTTTGTACCTGCATTGCAAGTAATTCACATTCCCTTTTGCTAAAGCTGAAAAGTATGACAGGGTCATACTGACGCTGAATTATCATTTTCACCATCTTGAAGATATCGCTTTCTTCAGCGGCCTTGCCGATGACCAGACCCTTCTGCCACTTTCCATTTTCCTTCTTCTTAGCAGCGTCGGAGGCAGGAGCAAGTGCATTAAGAGCTTGTTGAAAGCTGTCCTCACGAAACTTTCCTTTTTCATCAACTACCAAGTACAGACCATCCCCTCCGGAGGGGAAAATATAATGCTGAAGAGGAGTGGGCCTATAATCCGTATAGACAATGTGGCAAGGCTGTCGATGAACCTTTGCGAGCCAATCAGCAAATTCCTTGGCATTGGGCACAGTTGCTGAGAGGAAGACAAAGCGAGCATTCTTTGGAGCCATAACAATGCTCTCTTCCCACACCACACCTCTCTCGAGATCCCGCATGTAATGCACCTCATCAAAGATTATCCAAGCCACCTCTCGCGTCACCTCTGATCCTTTGTACTGCATGCTCCGCCAGATTTCCGTGGTCATCACCTGAAATACGAAACCAATTGACAAGTCCATTCTCATATGGGCAATCCCAAAACAAAGAAAAAAGAAAAAGGGTATGCAATGTGTATACCAAGCACGAGGCGTTGGGGTCGATTGTTACATCTCCAGTCATCAACCCAACATCCGAAAACTCCTCTTTGAACTCTCTGTACTTTTGGTTGCTGAGAGCTTTGATGGGTGCGGTGTATATCACACGTTGCTTGTTACGCAAACACAACGCAATCGCGTATGACGCAACAACGGTTTTTCCAGCAGATGTGTGAGCAGACACCTATCAAAATGGGGGATTCACATTCAAAAAAAGCATACTCGTAATTCGAAAAATTCAATGCCAAAAAAAGAAGAAGAAGAAGAATTAGTTACCATGACGGACTCGCCATTTTCAATGCATTTGATGGCTTCGGACTGAAAAGGGTCGAGAGTGAAGGGGAATTTCTTGGCGGGTTCGGAAGAAGAAGGCGGCGGCGGCGGCGGAGGAACATAACCCTCAGGGTACGACACGTCGTGCACGCAGACCATCTGTTCATTGTTGACGATTTCAAGAGTGTTCTTGTTCTCCGACTTGGCTACTTTGGGTGGAGCTGCTGCAGAGTCATCTTCCTCCGATTTTCTCTTCAGGGTTCCCATTAATTAATCACTGACGCGAAAGAAGATAGAGAGAGAGAGGGGGGGGCCTTTGCTTTCGGCTCTGGGTTTAGGGTTTAGAGGCGAGGCTAACCTACGTCTTTACAAAATTATCTAATTCTATTGCGGAAAGCAGAAAACCTGGTCGTGTGACCGTGTCCCAGTTCGCTGCGTTTCAGTTTTGGACACCGCTTGCAGATGCCTTTTTTTTTTTTTTTTTTTTTGGGAATAACGATGCCATTTTTCCTTAATTAATAGGGGAAACTGGGAAGTGCAGTTATCTTTTTACTTTCATTTTTATTATGAATAATATCTAATAAATAAAAACAAAAAATTTCTTGTCTGACAGAGCTTCATGGGCTCATATATTGAATTTTAGGGAATCGAAATTGGGAGAGAATTGAGTTGTATTTTCATTGATAATAGGGGCTTTTTTATAGGGGAAATGATCATTTACCCAATTTCAGCTTAAAAATTACCCACTTGCTCCATTAACAGTTTTTTAACCCCATTTACCCAAAACACTTTAAGGGATTATTTCCCTAATACCCAATTAATTCTTTTTTTTATTCTTTTTATTTATTTTTGGAACTTTTTTGCCCTCTCCTTCTTTCTCACTTAGAGAGAGAAGTCATCCTCCACCTTGCTATGCTCCGGTGACCAGTGGCCGACCGCGGTCTCCGGAGACCAGTGACCAGAGTCCGGCGTCCAGTGACCGGAATCCCGAATCCGACTGCCGGACTGGTGACCGGATTCCGGCGTCTGATTTTATTACCCCCCAATAATCATATTATTACCCCCTAATAATCATATTATTGCCCCCCAGTAACAAGTTCATTAGGGATCAATAATTAGTGAAAAATGAATATGTTTTTAATTTGGAATGTTTTAGTAGGTTTATCCAAATAAATAATCTTATTATTGCTCCCCAATAATCTTATTATTGCCCTAATAAACATTTTATTGCCCCCCCCCCCAGTAATATTATTATTGCCTCCCAATAATCTTATTATTGCCCTAAAGTGAAATGCATAAACTCCCAAAACCAAAATGAATACACAGACACAATTGATCAATTTATATGTTCAATTGTATAAGTTCATTTTTTTTTTCTTTTTTTTTTTTCCTTCCCCATTCTTGGAACTCAAAAAAAAAAAAAGCTATGGGCACCCAGAAATTGCTTTGGGCACCCTCTGGAGTGTGAGGTCGGTGCAGGAGTGGTTGAGATCGTCTCTGATGGCGGACATCCAAGTCGAGAGAATCGACGTCGAAGCCGGCATCAAAGTAGTGATCGAAGACGTGGCCGGGGGCGTCGATGTGGGTCCCCGTGTGGGTGGGGAGCTTCATCTCCGAGCCAGAACGGAGTCAAACGCCGGCATGTCGGGGAGGAGATCGGGGGTGAATGAGTCCCTATCGCCGGTTTCTGCTATAGTGGTGGCTGATGTCGAAGATTCGGCCGTTTCTGTGTACTTCGCGGCGAGGGGGATCAGGTTGGTGGCGGTGGCGCCTGAGGAGACGTCGACGGGGGTGGTGCCCGGAATGGAAGGGTAGGCTGTGGTGGCGTGGGAGAGGGTGGCCTGAAGGGAGAAGAGGAGAAGGAGAAGGATTGGATTGAGGGGAGTCGAGGGAGATAGAAAGAGAGAGTATGGGGGCAAAACTATCATCAAATATTAGATTTGGTAAATGGGGTTAAAAAACTCTTAGTGGAGCAAGTGGGCAATTGTTAGACTAAAATTGAGTAAGTGGTCACGGCCCCTTTTTTATATAGAGGATTACAAGTAAATAATCTGCGTCTTACAAGGTAACTGAATCATACAATGATTGGAATATCTCCATAGATATCGGTAAGACTAACCCTATTACAACTCAGACAAATAATCAAAGTTTGGGCCAGACACACGAACTAGGTGTCCTTAAACACTCCCCCTTGTGTTGCCCAAACTTGGTGCTCCTCTCGTTGCCTCGTCAAAAACTTTGCCGAGTAACAAAAACCCAGTGAGACAAAAATAACCTCGATTGAAGAAGAAAAATAGTACAACACACAATTCACATTTCGAGACCATGTAGACATCTCCCCCTGATGTCTGCATCTCCCCTTGATGACTACGATCATGGGAGTTCGGATAACTTCAGCAAACGATGCTACCAACACGTTTCTCGAAAGTGGAATTAGGCAATGACTTAGTGAACAAGTCTGCTACATTGTCCTTAGATCAAACCTAGTTCACTTTGATCTTGAGAAAAGTCTGTTGTTGCTGATTATGCTTGGTGTTGTCGCCTTTGATGTAGCTTTCCTCTATTTGTTCAAAGCAAGCAACATTATCCTCATAAATGCTTGTAGGCTCATCTGTGGTAAACTTCAAACCACAATTGCTTCGAACATGCGTAATTATGGATCCAATCCATATACATTCACTAACCACTTTGTGAAGAGCAATAATCTCTGCATGGTTTGAAGATATAGCGACTAGAGTCTGTTTTATAGACCTCTAAGATATCACTGTCTTACCCATGATGAACACATAACCAGTTTGGGAACGACCATTGTGTGGGTCAGAGATATACCCAGAATCAGCAAAACCTTCCAAAACACTAATGTCGTTTTGGAATGGGGATCGAAGATGCAGGCTAGTGTTGGCGGCGTTCCTGGTGTGTGATGGGTCTGAATCCATCATCTCTCTATAGGGATAGAACAAGTCCAGATCAATCGTACATCTCAAGTATTGAAAGATATCTTTTACACCAGTCTAGTGGCGTTGCGTTGGCGCAGAGCTATATCTAGCTAACAAGTTCACTGCAAATGAGAAGTCTGATCTTATACATTGAGCTAAGTACAATAATGCGCCTATTATACTCAAGTAGGGTACATTTGTCTCTTGCACATCTTCGTCGTCATCATTTGGACGAAGAGAATCCTTTTTAGGATCAAGACTACGGATGATCATGATTATGCTTGAAGGCTTAACCTTGTCAAAACGCCTAAGCATCCATCAACACAAAGCTCAAGTTCCAAACCGAGACATAATCGTGTTCTCCCAAGATCCTTTATCTCAAACTCGGATTTCAAGTGTTTAGCAGTTTTCCTCAACTCTGTAAGGGCTTCCAATGAAGATCATGTCACCAACATGAACCGCAATAGAATCCGAAACGTACAGGCATTTACATATCTCTTCCCAATCAAGCAGTCACTTTAGTGAGCATTTCAACCTCATTGAAAACGAGCTCCGTAATCTAGAGCCACTTGACTTAGGTAAATGAAGTTCACCATGAATCTTTATGTATATTCCGTATCTCGATCCTCATAAAGATACGCAGTGACCACATTCATAAGCTGCATATTCAGTTATTCGGAAACTACCAAACTGACAGGGTAGTGGAGTGTAATGACATCCATTCAGGGCGTTTTGTGAGAAGCCATGAGCCATAAGGCGAGATTACCATATCTTTTTCTCATCACGCTTTCTAACGAAGACCTATTAGACAACAGGTTTTATGTTAGGAGGTGTCAGCATCACTGGCTCGAAAAACCTTCATCTTCGTTACAGAATCCAACTTAACCTGGATCGTGTCTTTCCATTTAGACCAATTTCCTCTATGTTGGCATTCATTTATCAACGAAGCATGGTTTGATATCATATGAATCAACAACTCATACGCTATGAAATGCGCAAATACATCATCAATCATGATGGAGTTTTTATCCCAAGTCTCATGTACACTAGTATAATTTTCAGAGAGCTCTATATTCTCAAAAGTAGGTTCTGACGTTGAGGCGTCCCCCAATGATAACCATAATCCGGAACATTCTCATGAAACAGATTTTGAGTGTCGATGATCAAATGATTGAGTTGTGCCAAAGTATCCTTCGAACCCACGGGTCTCCCATGCATCCTAGCTGGGGCCATGACCTATGATGCCAGAGTGCCACTCTCTATGGCGTTGGTGCCATGCCTACCTCCATGTAGGGTGGCGTTACGTCCTCTCGTAGAGACATTCATCCTTGCAGGCATGTTTGTAGTAGATATGTGCGATCTCGTCACTTTAAGCGGGGATCATGTTGAGACATAGTGGGGACAGACCACGACAATTTCTATCGTTCCTGCTGAACATCAGTGTTCTTATCTTCCCCTAACGACAGGAAGACTGTCTCATAGAAATGACAATCTGCAAAGCTAGCGGTAAAGAGATCGCCTAGCAAGGGTATTAAGTGGCGGATGATGGTTAGAGTCTCATATCCAACATATGTGCCCATTTGTCTGTGAGGACTCATCATGGTGCGTTGTGGCGACGCAATTGGCACATTTAATACCCTTTGCGACGAACATATTCATGTCCAAAGCAAGTGTGGAGTAGAAGATCTTGATCTTCAAGACCAAGCTTAATTGAATTTCTAAATCATCTATATAGAGATAAGAGCCCTAAAAGAGTAATAAAGCAGCTCGAGAGGTTTAATCTAAGGATTAACCAACTCGAAGAAATAAATTCAAAAGTAGCAAGACTTGAAGTCAAGCTAGACTATCTTAAAGAAGAGCAATATCTTTCCGATATTGAAAAGAAGTTAGTTTGAACTGAAAATCTTACTAACAACATCCACCAGCAAACAACTAAATCGAGAAACACTCAAGAAAACTTGAGAGAGATCGATTTTAGAAACTCTTATATCCAGAATAGGATGAATCAAACAGTAGACTAAGGGATGTATTGTATATGGAATTAGTGGAACTTTTTGTTAGAAAAATTATATGAAACTACTGTATTTATAGTCTCATATATCAACCAGGTAAAAGGAAATAACAGAAAGTTAAGAAAAACCTTTTTGACGATGATCGAGACTAGAACTATGTTATAATATTTCCTTAAAGCAAAATTGCCTCCCTCGTCAGTGCTTGAAAGGTAATTGGTAATTGGCAAACGCCTCCCAAGAATTCAACGATCAAATCTTTTCTAGAAGAAGCACTACTATCTAGAAAACAAAGGAACACAAATTGTGTAGTACTCTCTCTTGTATGGATTTTAATTGAAGAAACTTTGATACAAAGGATTTCAAGAATGGATAATCTAATGAAGGAATTAATTGAAGTTTGTTTTATAGGAGTCAGATATTTGTTCGTGAAGAATGTGTTTACTAATTTAAAGGCATCAGTTGCATTGTTTCAATTTGAAACATTGTCTTAGTTCAGTAGGACTCCTTTAACAGATATATTGTAACTTCTTAATGACAGTTACATGGTATTTATCTTTCTATAACTTCCATTCCATAACATATAATATTTAATAATCAAATATTAAATTTCTAACAAGCCCCCACATGAATGGAAATTGATCAATGAAATGTAAATGAGTAATGCAGATATTTGAGAGAGTACGATCGGACAAGATATCATATCAAGATAGGTAGCTTCTGACCTTGAAGCTTCCCTAGTGACATACTATCGAGTTTACTAGCTAAATAGTGAACGCGGTGTCTTGAACTATTTAGCCATTCATGTAAACTAAGACAATAATAATCACATAATATCTTTCGAAACACATTTGGTTCTACAGATGTGTCCTTCCGACCATGGACAATACCCTGTATTCATTATTTCTTCAGAGAATCCAGCCTCAAAGTTCTCATAGAAACAGCCTCATTTCAAACTAATATAGGTGACTTCCTTTTGGCGAGTATCTTGCTATACTCTACTAGGATTCCAAGTTGAGGAAGTCATTAAAACAAATCTTATCCTACCACAATGCAAGCAACACTATCCCATTAGATTTAGGAGTGAGTAGGAAAAGTATCTCCTCAGTGTTATAAGTCATACACAATTTAGTTGTCCCTTTGAACCTAGCTAGATCTTAGGATCTCCAATCAACTAGATTGGGTGTCCATCATGATGACTTATAATTATAGGCTTTAATCTCATTCCTTTCAATGATCAATATATTCTCGAGTCAAACCTTTAACAATTTGGATGTAATACCCCCGAATTTCTATTATTAATATCGGATAATGTCCGGAAATTAATAAGTTGCTTATTCATGCGATTATTAGTTTTGGGTGTCTTTCGTTGTCTTTGGGGTAGAGTGAAAGTGTTTCGAACGAATAATTTCTCGACACATTTTATTTTCGAGGGGTTAAAAGGTTGACTTTTTATTCGTCGGGTTTCTCCAAAAATTTCCTCCACGAAGGTTGTAAAGCGCGTTGATACGAGTTGGTAAACATGTTGCACGCGTAAATCGGAGATTGTATGAAGAGGTTGTAGTCAGCGGAAAAACTTTCTATTTTTGGAAATTCCCTATAAATAGAAAAAAAAATTAGAAAAATGTCAAAAGAACCCTAATTTCCAAATCCGGAAACCTGACCCATTCTCTCTCTCTCAGCCGCCGACCAAACCATTTTCTTTCTCCGACGGTATCTTCATCATCTGACGGCTGATATGGGAACCACTGGTACCGTTGGAAAACTCTCTTCCCCCTCTTCAAGTTTATGGTGGTTTGGTTGCTTGATTTGAACCGTAGAAGGTGCAGCAAAGGCAGTGGCTAGGCTGTTTCAGGTTCACCTTTGGAACTCACATTTTCGGCACCTCCAGAGGCAATTCTTGGGGGGGGGGGGTTTGAAGCTTGTGAGATGTACATCAATCCCTCCAAGTGGCTTGAAGCAATTTGAAGTGTGGAGGCTGAATCGAAGATATGAAATTCTAGGGTTTTAATCGGCCTTTTTGCTTTCGAGGTAAATTTCGGCTTCTATAGTTAAAATTGGACCTTGTGATAGTTGAAAAAGTTGTTGGGGCTGTTGAGATGAATGTTCTAATGTAGGTTTGGTGACCCAATTTAGGGGTTGTCGGCGGCACGTGGCCCACGCGCAGTCGCCTGTGGCGGCGTGTCCGGCCATTTTTTATGCTTCTATTTTCTTTGTTGTGTCACACTCGATGATATGAGCATGTTGATATATTATGGAGTCATGTCGTGACCATTTGAAGCATGCTAGGTTTAACGTAGTTTCGGTTTTCTCAGTTTGCGATATGTGAGGATCCGATCTTTAGATTGTTGTATAATTTTGAAAAATTGATCCCAAAAGTGTTCCGGAGACCTTAGGAGGTCTTGGAGAAAATTTTGTCTTGATTGACAAAATCTTCGGTTTTTTGTTCAAGTGCTCGGTACAAACCGTAACCATTTTCGTTTTTTAGTTGAGTACTAAGTTGAGGCTTGAATTTACTTAGGTGATTGATGGAGAATGCTCTGTACGTTATCCCGGCTGTGAGAGAAGATGCATGATGAGCTCAAAATGAGTTCCCAAAATTAACCCTGTCGACAGTTGTTAGTATATAGCAAGTAGGGATCGTTCTATCCTTGAGGGTGCTCCTGTCATTTATACGTCAAGAAAAGAATATTAATTATAGAAATACAATATTTAGGAAAATTACAAAGAATTAAGAGGGGATTTCGAAAGTTTGTGTCTAAATCTAACTACTAAATATTATACAAGTGATCAAACAAATCTGAATCAAAGTAGAAGTAGATGAATGGAGGAAGTAGAGACATAATTAACAACCATTAACACATTAAGCAGATTATCAAACATAATTTCGAATCAAACATATCATAGAAAGAAATCAATCAAGAACAAACCATGAACGCATGCATAAGTTCTTATTACTTTCCTTAATTAGATTAACTAGATGAACGCACCATAATTAACCCTATTAATCATGCAAAGCTAGTGAGTGATCAATTCCCCAACAAAACACAATTAACGCATTAAAAACATGTGGAAGTTTGATTGATTTAAGCAAAGACAACAAGTTAGAACGCTAATCTTATCATGCAAAGCTCATTGTTGATTTACCTAAGGAATTATAGATTTTCCACTTAGCAATTAAGATCTAGAACGCTAGCATATCTTAATTTGGATACAATTACATGCTTATAATTCTAAGTTGCGCACCAAAGAACATAATCACATAAAAGGTGGGATTGAAGCACAAAATCAACAAACAATCATGACATATGAAACCAAAAATTATAATCTGAAAAACCTAAAACAAAACATGCTTCATGGTTATTGGAAATCAATCTTTAACATCCAAACTTTAATCTAACAAGAATTCGAAACATCCAAAATAACAAAACAAAAATCTGTTTTGAATTACAAGAAAAGAAAACCGAAATTAAACTAGAAAAGGACATGGTTACACTTTTGAAGATCTCAAGAACGCAAGAAAGTTTCAAAGGTGGTGGAGGCAAGATGAGGACCACGGCAAGGAGATGTTGATGGAGCTTGATCACGGCTTCTTGACTTGAAGAGAGGATGACGAAATTTTGAGAGAGAAAAGGGGAGGATTGCGTATTTGATTCAGGGTTTGATGATATTTTGAATGAGAGAATGTGTAACGTCCCGAACCTGAATTCACCGGTTTACTAGTCATTTGGATGGTAAACGACCTTTATTTTCACTTTTACTGTCGTTTTGGTACTTTTAGGGGGCCTTAAAAGATGACTTTTTGTTCGGGTCAAAATTTGAGAAAGCTTCCTTCATGGAAGTCGTAGAGGACGTTAAACCGAGCCCGTGCGTATGTGGTACGTAAAAATCGGAGTTCGTATGCGTAAGTTATAGCCTAAATACTAAAGTTACTGTTCACGGTAACTTT
The DNA here is from genome assembly GCF_958449725.1 of Rosa rugosa. Lineage (NCBI taxonomy): Eukaryota > Viridiplantae > Streptophyta > Magnoliopsida > Rosales > Rosaceae > Rosa > Rosa rugosa. The sequence goes on from NC_084823.1 coordinate 25,523,441, forward strand.
CTATATATATAGAAAGTTACCAGGGTAAGTTTCCATTTTGGGAAACCTACCCCCTACCCCGACTTTCTCTCTCTTCCTCTCCCTTTTTCCCCGCGTCGGCCTATTTCCTTCTCCCCTTCGTTTTGCCGCCGTCCGGCCACCAATCGGTGAGCCCAGGGTGACGGTCGACTCCTCTCTTCCTCTCCTATACGTCTGTGGTCGTGGGTCGTCATGATTTGGCCGGAGAAGCTCGAATTCAAACCAAGAACATTACTGTAGCAGTTTGTTATTTTCGGCGATATCTTCCGATTCCGGCAGTCTCCGGCCACCAAACCGGCGTCGAAGGTGCGGTTTTCTCCAAGGATCATTTTCCCCCTAGCCTTGAACCACGATTTGCAGTGTAGAGGGAGAATTGATCGAAACCCGATCCTAGGGTTCTTGGAATTTCTGGGTTTTCTTCACCGGCCAAATTCGATCACTTAAAGGTAAAATTGGAACATGTTGTAGTTATAAAATCGTTGGGTCTGATGAGTAGGTGGTGCTGCCAAAATTTGGTGGTCATTGGAGGTGGTGGTCATAGGCGCGTGAGCCCCACGCGCCGCCACTGTGGGTGGCTCGTGGAGGCGTGTAGGGCAGTGTTTTAATTCCAGTTTTTAGCCCATTAAATTCTATAAATGTTGTAGAGCTTGTATGTGAAGTTTGGTGATTTTTGGAGAAACTTGGAATTAATTATGAATTTTCGAAGTTTAGGGTTTCGATTATCGAATTACGAGAAGGGGACCGTCGGATATCTCTCGGTTCTGCATTGGAACCTTTAAATTAACGAATTGGTATTAGTGGTATAATTTGGGTTGAATCCGAGAATAATTAGAGAGATGTTATATGAGGATTCGATTTTGAGAATCGTATTTAATTAGAATAGTTATTCACGGAATATAATTGTGTACAGGGTGACGTACCGAGCTATTGCTCGATGAAGGAACTCGTATGCGTGATCGTCGGAATAGTATTGTGAGTGGACTTTTGTTTTAAATAATGATGCATGCAATTATTTTGAAATTATTGATTTATTTAATTATCGTTTTAATTATCGAGCATGATATTTTGTCTTGGATTATAATTTGACATTGATTTTTCATGAGTTTCGGATATGAACTTATTATGCTCGGATTTAGATTTATGAGTTGTTTTTGAGAATATGAATTGATTTTTCAGAAATTGATTATAATTATTATTTGAAATTCTGATATTGTGATTTTCGACGAATTATTTTTCCGAGGTGATTTCCGGAATTCCATATTTATTTTCATTCGTCGATTTGAGATTTCTGAAAGATTTTCGAAATGGGATTTCGATGGAATTATTTCTTGTTTATTTATCGACTTTCGGTTTTGGCATTAGGAATGCCTCGATGATGATTTTGAAATTGGTTTTGTTTCGAATTATGGTGATACTCTTGGCGTGTGGGACACGTCGTTGGAAATTCATTTGCGAGAGTTGGGGAAGCCTTATGTATTTATGGATTTATGGTTATCGGATTTTCCTTTTGCCATACTGTGGGTGACTATTATCATTGCTAGCATTGATCTTCCGCCTTTGTGGCGAGGTGATGGGATCACCGAAGCCCGTCCGCCTTTGTGGCGCTGGTTACTGTCTTTGTGACAGTAATGCTGAAGCCCAGTATCCTAATCGCTACACATAGTGGCGTGTGGGTATATAACGGGAGTATATGGGAGTACTTTAGCCTGGGAGGCTATCACCCGAGCCTGAGTGGCTTATCCGTATGGCTATCATCTTCCCCTACTCATTATATTATTGCTGGGCTAGCGGGGTCTAGTCCGATTCCCTTAACCAGCGGGGCTGGTCTTATTTTCATGAGTATCAGAGTTCTTTCCTCTTTGCTTGGTTGTGGCTAGCGGGGCTAGTCGGTTTTCTTGAGCTGAACTAAAATTGTTGTGTTTCTTTAAATTGTTGCATGCATCGGGTTTTTAAAGAGATAAATGTGGGAAAGTATGAAATCTTTTTCTTTTTAAATTGTTTATTTTTGTCCACTCACGCTAACGTTTTCATGTACTTTCCCCTGGGCCCTTCGGTTTCAAATGCCCAGTTTGCAGGCGAAATTAGTTGAGGTCGGGCGTACATGGAGTCGAGGCATAGCCAACAGCATTGCTTCCGCGTACTCATTCTATTTCTGTTTTCTTTGTTACCTAGTGGATTAGTATTGCTCTGATAACCTATGGGATTAATATTGTTTTTGGGTTGAGACTGATATTTGTGAAATTGGAGTTGTGATTTGGGGAGCAGATGGCTCCAGGAGATTAAGGATGGATGATTTAGAAGTGTAAATATTTTCCTACAAATTTTGAGTAGCGTACTTTTAGGGGAAGTTCCGCCAAATTTTTGGTAGAATTTCTTCTAAAGTGGGCCCCGCAGGGCCACTTCGGATTTCGGGGTGAAATCCTGGGGCGGGTCCTGTCAGAATGTGTGAAGTGGTCCTCAAGCATAGGGGGGTTTATATAGGGGGACGGCCAAGCTTCATGATCCTTCTATTAATTTCCCATGGAATTAATCTGATTATGCCACACAGCTTCGACCAATCACGTAGCGCCACGTCAGCTTTGTTGTGTCATCCAACCAATCAAAAAGCTCCAAAATAAATCCCTAATATATTTTTGCCAAATTTCCAATGATTTAATCTGATTTTATTCACATTTTTCGGCCAAATATCTAGGCATGAACCTAGACCATGTATCTGGACGCATTTTGGACCTTTTCTCCCTTAAATCTCTCTATGGCTTTATCCTTAATGTCCTCCCCTTGATTTTCTCTTGATTTTCACATTAATACTGCAGATTTTAATTCCTTAATTTCGGCCAACATATCTTGAGAGAATTGAGGGATGAATCTGGACTTGTTTTGAGCCTTTTCTTGATGCACAATCCCTTGAAACTCTCCCAAGATTTTCTCAACCTATTCTCCTTGATTTTCACATTATCTCCTTCATTTCCCATGACAAAAATCAGATTTAATCTACCAAAATATCTCCAACGTCATCTTCAAGCCATGTGGTCTCCTAATGTCTTCAAGTTTCCTAGCCTCATCAGGATTCCTGCGTTTGAAGTTCATTTCTACCTAAATACAACAAAGTAAGTTAGAAATGACATTGTTAAAGGGATAACTAAGTAAAATGTAGGGAAAATGATACTAAAAACATAGAAAATATTACTCCGATCAACGCAGAGGGATTTTGAGATGAGTAAATCTCACTGTGTTTCGGTTGTTAAATTAGTTATGTTTTAATTTAGTAGATTTAATTGTTAGCATGTAAAATCGTATTTATCAAAATAAATATTTGTTTTGAAATATATGAACTTGATCGTTAATGGTTCATGGGTAAGTTAAAACAATATTTTGTTATTAAATGATTTTCGAGTGGTGTAATTTGTAAAACTATAGTTGGTATTAGTGGCATCCCTGAGTGGATGACTACGTGTGTGTGTGTGTGTGTGTGTACTTGAAATATATATATCTTGGTGGAATTGGACATTTTGTTCACTTTTTTTGTGCAATGTGATTTTGAGGAAAATAAAATTAAACTATGTGCAGGGATTACTATTTTCTGAATTGATTTTTTTAATGTAATTAGTGAACTAAGTATTATGCAGGGATTACTATTTCTTTGTATTATTTATCTTCATATAATCTCCTTAACTAAGTTATTCTTCGTATTATTTATCTTCACATAATCTCCTTAACTAAGTTATATGCAGGGATTACTATTTTTTTTATATTGATTAATCTTCTTATAATCTCCTGAACTAAAAGGGAAAATTTCAAGAACAGTACATGAAATGTTGGCCATTCCGAAGTTCGGTGTATCAGGTTTCAAAGAATTAACTTCGGTACATGATGTTACAATCCCAACCCAAAATAAGTGTATACGGCCCGTTAGTCAATGTAATTTTAGTCAAATTTGTAAGGGCAAATCAGTCTCTTCATGAATTAACAAAAAAACAAAAAAAATTGCAGAAGAAGAAGAAGAAGAAGAAGGAGAAGGAGGAGGAGGAGGAAGAAGAAGAAAAAGGAAGAAAAAGAAGAAGGAAGAAGAAAACCAGATTTGGGTGTCCAAATCAAATCAGGGAGGGAGGGAGGAAGAAGAAGGAAGAAGGAAAAGGAGAAGGAGAAGAAAATTAGATTTGGGTGTCCAAATAAAACTTGATATCGGAGAGGGAGGAAGGGAGGGAGGGAGGGAGGAAGGAAGGAAGAAGAAGAAGAAGGAGGAGGAGAAGGAAGGAGAAGGATACCCAGAATTGGGTGTCCCAGAGAGAGAGAGAGAGGTGAAAATTCAAAATTACCCTTTGAAAATTGAATAATTGCATAGGTTTAACGGTGTTATTGACGTCATGTACTAAAAGTGAGTCGGGATTGGAACTTCATGTACCAAAATTAATTCTTTGAAACCAAATACACCGAACTTCGGAACGGCCTATACTTCATGTACTGTTCTTAAAAATTTTCCGAACTAAAATATATGCGGGGGTTACTATATTGTTTGATTTATTATTCCGGTCTTCTATTGTGGTTTGAGTTTACTCATACGAGCTATGAAAAGCTTACCGGGTTTGTTGTTATAATCCGGTGCACTATTCAATGGTGTAGGGGTTCATCCTGCAGGTTAGTGTAATCGTGGTTAACGTAGGAGTTTTGCTGAAGCAACTGTAGGTGCTCGGAAGCTAATTTTGTTGCTTTGACATTTTTCAAACTTCTGTTTGTAGTAAGCTTTGAGGGAGCGTTTACTTATTATTTTGTTAACAGCAATTTAATTCGTAAACTTGTGTAATGTAATATATGACTCTAAAGAACGAGTTTGTATTGACCTTGTGAGTTAGGAACTTAGTAGTACACTTGTTTTAAAAAAAAAAAAATTTCTGGTACTTAGGGTCGATGTTCGAATCGTCACGCTCGATGTATTGTGTTTATTTATTTGGTTTATTAATTGTGCTTTGAAAAATCGGGGCATGACATTGGATCCACTCGGTTGACATATTTTGAGAATAGAGAATATCGATAATTAACCTGCAAACCTCCACATTTCACTCATACTCTGGGTAGTTTGGTCACTGATATGTTTATTATTCTAGTGATTACAACTCTTGTACCTTCTCTCCAGAGATTTATATAAGGTCTTGGCCAGAAACCTTGACATTAATCAAATTGAATTCATTGGTACACAATCAATCTTTATTACCTAATTTACTATTAGTCAATCAACATATCAAATTTTATACATAATTGAATTTCAATCTTATTGAACTTTCCAAGTGCAACTACATTCCTTTATTCAATTGCACTTTGACATTTAATCAAATTGAAATTCTTGTCGACTAATCCTTTATTAATTAATAAATCTCTCATACAAATATTGCTTGAATTTCAATATGATACATATTTCAATCTTATTTAAAATATATTCCTCTCATGTATTTAAATCCTATTGAAACTCCAAATACAACCCACATACAGATGATCAACCCACGTCAAGCAACAATGAGCTACGGTATTGATCTAAAACTCTCTCGGCAATGCTAAAATCCGATTCAGATGCAACGGTAGAAATGAGAATTGTGAGCACATCACTGGCTAGATGAAAAAGTATAGGATCTCGGATTTGCTCCATTTGCCACTAAGAAAGTATATCCAACTCTTGCTTTCTTTCTAGCCTTGCTTCATCCAAATACTTGCTCAATTTTGTAAGCGTTATCAAAAGCCTACAAATGATCAATTATCAACACATTATGGCAGCAACATACATATTACTAAAAACACACTATCAACTATGAACACATACATATGACCAACTATCAACTTGAATCATTATGATCGAAGCTCAAGTAAGCTATAATCTCCTCGTGCTTGAGAAGAAGCCAAACTGATTGAGTAACTTGAATCATTTGGATCGAAACTCTTCTCCACGTATGCATTAAATAGAGAGGACAATGTGTCATTAAAGACCACTAATTGTGAAGAATTTGGACCATAAAGCTTGTCATAAGCCAACTCCACAAATTGCATCTTAACCTAGGATCCATCACAACTGCAATTCCAAGAATCAAGCTATAATTTGACCAGTATTTTTCAAACTTCAGATTCATCTCCATCCGTCTCATGAAACTTTCGTGATCCCTCATGGCTTCTTGTATAATATGCTAAACAATGAACATCTTTGGAAAGAACAAGTTTGAAGTAGGGTAGTTTGTTCCAGAAAATAAGCACGTTACTTCATAAAAATAGCCCAAAAACTTGGTGATCGTCTCTATTTTATCCCATTCATCAACAACAGGACACAACTTGAAATCATGGTCACTTAAGCCCAAATTCATCAAAGCTCGATGATAGTAGAGAGCACTATCAAACATTAAATATATAGAATTCCACCTAGTAGGCACATCTTGCCTCAAGCCTCTTCTACTACCTCTCAATCCAACTTGTGCAACACACTCTAAAAATCTTTCTTTTCTTACCGAAGAACCTTTTATGTATTTGATGCAATCATGTACCTTTATCACAGAGGGACCAATTGCTTTCAATCCATCTTGAACTATCAAGTTTAAGATGTGAGCACAACACCGAACATGAAAGAATCTGCCATCCATTAAGAGCAATCCTTTAAAGTTTGACTTCGTCTTCAATTTTTCAACAAAGGAATCATTCGCAGTTGCATTATCTAAGATAATTGAAAACAAATTCTTTTCAATTCTATACTATCCTATCAAGGTATTCACCATATTAGCTAATGCAACACCATTGTGCGGAGGAGACATATGACAAAAATTTATAATCTTCTTTCGCAATCTCCATTCCGAATCAACAAAATGTAATTGTCAAATACCGATAAGTTGCTAAAGAGATCCACAAATCAATAGTCAAACATATTCTCCCTTGAACCAAATTTAACAAAGTTTAAAGCTTCACTTTTTCACCCTTAAATAACTTCAACACATAGGCTTTAACGGTATTTCTACAAGGGAGTTTAAATGAAGAAGAGATATTGGAAAATATGTCTCTAATACCTTCATACTCAACAAAGCTGAAAGGTAAATTATGTCTGATAATAGCTTTTATCAATAACTCATAGAATCTGTCATACTGAAACTTAATAGAACGTGTGGTAGATTGTGGTTAAACAACATTACTATCAGTGGAAGTATAACACGAATTGTGATGACGTAACATACTACTTGACCCTAATGTCGAATCACATTTGAGTATTGCTCCACATTTCTTGCATTTTGCACGCTCAATCAGATCCTCAGCCAAAGGAATTTCCTCAAAAGACAACCAACATTGAGAACTCTTCTTGCTCAACTGTAAAACCTCTCATGCGATTTCTTCTAGAAGGCAAATTATCTCCTTGTACATTTCATGTTGCATCTTCTCCTCTTTCCTCCATAGATGTAAATTAGGACTCATCATTTATACTCATCTACAAACAGTTCAATAGAAATATAAATGTTGCCTATTATACCATCTGTAGATAACATAAATATTCAGTGACCCAAAAACAGTCATTTTATACTAGTGCAAGATTAATAGTATGTTATCATTCTGTAGAAAAATTGACCAGATGTTTAAAATCCTAGAGGCAGAAGTCGACCCACTACACAAAGATGACACCTTTAAATGACAGGACCCGACCCAGGAATCACCCCAATTACCTGGATACGAGCCTGCGGGGCCCACGTTAAGCGAAATCCTACCGAAAATTCGGCAAAACCTCCCCTAAATATGGGCTACCCAAAATTTCACAAACCTGGACATGATTACAACTTTAACTTCTACTCAACCTACGATATCATATTTACAATCCAAGCACATATATTACATCCGGAAGTTCAAATCCCAACATAACCTCCATAAACAACAACAAACCGAACAACAACATCCATCAAATTTAAAAGAAAAGGTTTATCAGAGAGACACTAAAACTAAGCCGATATCATACAAGGTAGGTTAAGTAATAACCTACGAACAAAAACGGAAGCACTGATTTCCAAGTCCTTGAGCCTGGACGCGATCTCAGCCAATCTGAAATCTGGGCATTTGAAAACGAAGGGCCCAGGGGAAAACATTTAAAAACCGTTAGAGTGAGTGGACAAAACTGAAACAAGTTATGAAACAATTAATTGAATGCTTCCCCATTTCTCTTGTTAACAAAACCAACATGCAGCGAGATTTCACAATGTTTCCAACCCATTCCTTTTCAAGAAAAACTCATTCGATGACTAGAAAGGACTGCTGTCTAGTCATCTCATGCCATCTGAGAGGGACTGCCACCCAGATGACGCATCGGTAGGGACTGCCAACCGGAATAGGAGGCGGTGGATAGAAGGGACTGCCAACTAACCATCTCATGCCATCTGGTAGGGACTGCCACCCAGATGACGCATCGGAAGGGACTGCCAACCGGAATATAGTCTGGAAGGGACTGCCAACCAGACTATTACCTAGAAGGGACTGCCAACTAGGTAATATACGCATGCGCCAAAGATAACCTCCGTGTCAACTGTTTTCTTTAAATTCTCCTCTTTTCACAAAGATCACAATTACTCAAATAGTATACAAATAAAAACTTAATACCATGCTGCATGCATTATTTAAATAAAAAAAAAGTCCACTCACGGTGAGTTTCGCAGCTAACCCTGCTGCCTGCCCGTGTCCTCCTCGCTCGAGGGATCAGTACGTCCTGTAGCAAAAGGACAGGATATAATTTAACCTCGATAAGAAATTAATCTAAAAGTCAAAGCTTAATCCTTTGGATATTAATACTCATTACTTAAAAGAAATTCCCTCTAACAACCAATTCTTCAATTTAGGATGCAACTCTCGAATTTCGGAATTCCTTACAATTTCAATTTCTTAACTAAAACTAACCACCAATTTATAAATAATTCTCTTTTCAAAATTTCCACATTCTTTCTTAACTTTCCCGATTTCCATTCACAAATCCAACTCTAAATCTCAATTCCTCTCTAAACTTTCTTTTCCAAACCACAATCTCAACACCAAATTCCTCAACACTAAAAACATGACAACAAGTTCTCAACCCAAGATAATAATCTTAACCACCTTAGAACCACAACCAACATCAAACTCCAAGGAAACTCATTAACCAACAACCTTAAATCCAACACAACAATTCATAGACTACAACCAACAGTTCCTATACCTGCAACAACAACCAAATTCAAGTAGAAATATCCAGAAAATTAAACAAGAACCTAAGAATTCGAGAGTTACTGTTCACGGTACTGTTCACAGTCTCAAACACCTTCAAATCTTCCTCCACCGATCAAAACGAGCTGCAACAAGGTTAGGAACACGTTCAGCACTTCCCCAACAACCAAAACCCCCAAAGAATCCGGCCGGAAATCGCCGGAAACCGAAGATCAAAGCAAAAACCAATTTTTCCCCAATTCTGCAATTCTCTTCGAAAGTCAAAAATCAATGATACCCAAGGTGAAAAACTTACATATCTAGGAAAAGGAGGGAGGAAGGATCATGCCAAGGTGAGCGGTGCGCACTGGGGTGGCCGGACGACGTCAATTTTTGGTGGAGAAAGGCCGGCGGCGAAAGAAAAAGAAAGGGGAAGGGAGAGCTCGGGCTTGTCCCGATTTTTCCTCAATCTGTCCCTTTCTCTCTCTTCCTTTTCTGTTTTTATTTTCTTCTTTCCACAATTAGAAACTCACCAAAAAAAAAAAAAAAAACCATGCTCAGAATAGTAATTTCTATTTTGATCATAACTTTTCCGTAGAAACTCCGATTAAAACGAACTACGTGTCCACGAACTCGATTTTACGTATTCTACGATATTCTCAAAGAAATTTCCTAATTTACCGGACTAAAGAAAAGTCACTTTTCGGTCAACCTCGATAAAAAGTAACTAGTAAAAACTTTAAGGTACGGGGCATTACAATCTCCCCTCCTTATAAAATTTCGTCCTCGAAATTGTACCTGTCAAAGAAAAAGATGTGGATATCGTTGCCTCATTTGCTCCTCTGGTTCCCAAGTAGCTTCCTCAATCAGGTGATTCCTCCATAATACCTTAACCAAAGGTATAACCTTATTTCGGAGTACTTGCTCACGACGATCAAGGATCTGTACTGGTTCTTCTTCATATGTTAAATCTTCTGTAAGTGTAATGGGTTGAGCTGGTAACACATGTGAAGGATCAGTTATGTACTTGCGAAGCATGGAGACATGGAAAACATCATGTACTTGAGATAGTTGTGGAGGTAAAGCCAAGCGATAAGCGACAAGACCAATTCGTTCCACAATCTCATAGGGACCAATATACCTTGGACTTAGTTTCCCTCGTTTACCAAACCTTACCACACCCTTCCAAGGAGATAACTTCAAAAATACCCAATCACCAACTTGAAATTCAAGATGCTTCCTGTGTTTATCTGCGTAGCTCTTCTGTCTGCTTTGAGCCATCTTGAGTCTCTCTCTGATCACCTTAACTTTATCTGTTGTGATCTCAATAATCTCAGGACCAATAAGTTGTCTTTCTCCCACTTCATCCCAACACAAGGGGGTCCTACACTGTTTCCCATACAAAGCTTCGTAGGGAGCCATACCAATACTCGAATGGTAACTGTTGTTATATGCAAACTCCATCAAAGCCAAGTGCTTATCCCAACTTCCTTTAAATTGTAGAGAACAAGCCCTCAACATATCTTCCAAAGTCTGTATAGTCCGCTCAGATTGTCCATCAGTTTGAGGATGGAAAGCAGTGCTAAATTGTAATTCTGTTCCCATAAATTTGTGAACCTTCCTCCAAAACTTTGATGTGAATCGAGCATCACGATCAGAAACAATGGACTCGGGAACACCATGAAGCTTTACAATTTCGTCCACATACAACTTTGCCAATTTATCCAAACTAAAGGTTTCCTTAACCGCCAGAAAATGAGCTGATTTGGTGAGTCGATCTACAATCACCCAAATACCATCATTACCATCCTGCGTACGAGGTAACTTGTAAATAAAATCCATGGTGAGATGATCCCATTTCCATTCCGGAATTGGTAAAGGTTGCAACAACCCCGACGGTTTTTGCCTTTCCGCTTTCACTTGCTGGCACACAAGGCATTTACTCACAAAAGCTGCAATTTCTCTTTTCATGTTTGGCCACCAATAGTACTCTTTGAGAGTCCGATACATTTTTGTACCCCCAGGATGCAGGGCATACGCGGAGTTATGAGCTTCATCAAGTATTTCTCGTTTAAGTGCTTCAACGTTAGGAACACAAAGTCTCTTCCCAAACATCAATGTCCCATCTCTTCGAATAGAAAACTCAAGTTGCCAACCACCACGTACACCTTCTTTAATCCCTTCAATTTTTGGATCAAGAGGCTGGGCTTCCCGTATTTTATCAATGAATGCTGGTCTCACATGAAAACTAGCCACCAGAGTACCAACCTCATCAACCAATAACTCAACCCCCGTAGACCTCAACTCTGACAATAGGGGTACTCGAGTGGCCCTTAAATATGACAAGGTTACGGATGGGTTCCTACTAAGTGCATCCGCCACCACATTCGCTTTACCGGGGTGGTACTCAATGGTACAATCATAATCTTCAATCAATTCCATCCATCTTCGTTGTCTTAAATTTAAATTCGGTTGTGTAAACACATACTTGAGGTTCTTATGGTCGGTGAAAATCTGACATCTGGCTCCATACAGATAATGCCTCCACAACTTAAGAGCAAGTACAATAGCTGCCAACTCTAAATCATGTGTGGGATAATTCAACTCATGTGGCTTCAACTGTCTAGAAGCATAAGCAATCACATTACCATGCTGCATTAAAACACAGCCCAAGCCTTGTCTAGAGGCATCGCTGTAAATTACATACTCCCCACTATCATCCGGCAAGGATAGAATTGGAGCACTAGTCAGCCGACTCTTAAGTTCTTGGAAGCTCCGCTCACAATTTTCAGACCAAATAAATCTGACACCCTTTCTCGTTAACTTGGTAAGAGGAGCGGCAATTCTAGAAAAATTTTGCACAAAACGTCGATAGTAACCAGCAAGACCCAAGAAACTACGAATTTCTGTTACATTGGTAGGTCTTTCCCAATTCAACACTGCTTCCACTTTTTGGGGATCAACACTAACACCAGCAGCTGTAATGACGTGACCCAAGAATGTCACTTGGTCAAGCCAAAACTCACATTTGCTGAATTTAGAATACAATTGGTGTAGCCGCAGAGTCTCCAACACAACATTCAAGTGCTCCGCATGCAACTCTTCACTCTTAGAATAAACCAATATGTCATCAATGAACACAATCACAAAGCGGTCAAGATATGGGCGAAACACCCTGTTCATGAGATCCATGAAAGCAGCGGGTGCATTTGTCAACCCAAAAGGCATAACAAGGAACTCATAATGACCATAACGTGATCGAAAAGCAGTTTTGGCTACATCCTCCTCCTTAATCTGTAACTGATGATATCTAGACCTCAAATCAATCTTTGAGAATACTTTAGCACCCCTCAACTGGTCAAACAAATCATCAATGCGGGGCAAGGGATATTTATTCCTTATAGTCACCCTATTTAGTTTCCGATAATCAATACAAAGCCTTAAGGTACCATCTTTCTTCTTCACAAACAACATAGGTGCACCCCAGGGAGATACACTAGGTCGTATAAAACCTTTATCAGTTAACTCCTGCAACTGTATATACAACTCCTTCAATTCCGTCGGTGCCATTCTAGAAGGTGCTTGAGAGATGGGTGTTGTACCAGGAAGTAAATCAATGGTAAAGTCTATCTCTCGCACCGGGGGCAAACCAGGCAATTCATCTGGAAATACATCTGGATAATTACCAACAATCGGAATCTGGCTAAGGTCCATAACTTCTGCATTTGTATTCACCACATGTGCCAAATAAGCTTGGCAACCCTTACTCAACATCTTCTTAGCAGTTAAAGCTGAGATTATGCAAGATGGGAGAACCTCCCGTTCACCATAAAAGGTGACATTTGGCTTACCCGGACTTTGAAACAACACCGTACTACAAAAACAATCCACTAAGGCATGATGCATCCGAAGAAAATCCATCCCCAGGATTACATCAAACTCCACTAACTCAAATGGAATCAAATCCGCCTCTAAACAAACTCCTTCTACAAACACTCCACAAAAACGATATACCCATTCAATTCTATGCATTTCTCCTGATGGTAAAACAACATGCCATTCTCCAAGAAATCTTTTCTAGAAGAAGAACTACTAGCTAGAAAACAAATGAACACAAATTGTGTAGTATTCTCTCTTGTATGGTTGAATGTTTTTGAAGAAATTTTGATGCAAAGGATTTCAATAATGGATAATCTAATGATGGAATTGAAGTTTATTTTATACAAGTCAGATGTCTGTTTGTGAAGGAATGTGTTTATTAATTTAAAGGCATCAGTTGCATTGTTTCAATTTGAAACATCGTTTTAGCTCAGTACGACTCTTTGAACAGATATAATGTAACTTCCTAATGATAGTTACAGGGTATTTATCTTTTAGTAAATTACACTGTAGCACCAGACTAAAGATGTAAACACAGAAAACCCACCTTCAAATAGATTTATACAAATAAGGACACGAGCTTAAGCCCAAAACTAAATGAAGCAGGTCTGGCTCCGAATTTTAATGAAAATAAGCAAAATGCTCAGTTTTCATCAAAATTTACGTGCATGCCACTAACTTAATACCCAACACCCAAAAACGCAAATCCCAAAACCCCCAGCGACGGAGCAAACACAGTAGCAGAGTAAGTTTTTCTTCAATTTCGAACTTGGTTCATGAATTTTTCTTCGATTCCATGTAAAAGCTGTAGCAATATGTTAATCCAAGCTCAAATTTCAGATTTCACAGGCCTAAATCTGCAAAATCTCTGAAGCAGTAGCAGCTAAGATTCAAATCCGTGCTCAGCTCGAATCTGGCTCCAATGAAGGTCGATAAGGTAAGCCCTTGTTTCAATGGTATTGTTAGTTGGTGCTTATGTGAGTTTTTTGGTACTCAGTTTGCTCTAGAGGATCTGACAGTCCCGAAACCATGAAGAGGTTTGTTGTGGTTTCGATGTGAGGAGTTTGAGTTTGTGCTGTTTGCTATTTCCAATCGGGGATGGGTGTAGGTTGATATCCCTTGGTGGTTTCTCAGAAATTATCTGTAGGGATGTTTCAGGCAACTTCTAGGTTCTCCGTTCATGAATATAACATATTGCATGTTTGTTTCTATTTTGTAATACAGATATGTACAAAGTTTTGATTCAGTGATCATCTTTTTATACTTTTCAACTACATTGAAGCAACATATGTAGAAATTTATGTTTCACTTGTGTTGATATGGAAAACTAATAGTTTTGATGAAGGTATTGATGCTTTGTGTGTGTTGTAGACTTGTAGCATTATATTGAATTTTTGCATTTTTTTTATACAGGATAGGGCCAACAACCCCAATCCGTCAATCAAATGTAGCCTTGTGCACATTGTCACATATTTCTTTCTTGCAACTATGATGTACTACAGGAATTGATATTTTTCTGTTAGTGGGGATTGTTAAATGTTTGCATTTTATTTGGTGAGATTTTAATTGCATGTAGGGGTGGGTTCGGTTCCGAGCCTAAACCGAACCGAATTCGAATTTGGACTCGGTGCGGTTCGGTTCGGTTCGGTTTTTGTGTTTTGAGAAGTTGACACCGAAAACCGAACGGTTCGGCCCAGTTTCGGTTTTTTTTTTTTTTTTTTTTTTTTTTTTTTTAGAAAAACATATTTTTACGAACTTCTAATTTCTTAAAATAAAAATAATTTAATAATTGTGTTTTTTTTGTTTTCCAGGTCTTTTTTATAGTTCATTCTCTCTCTTTTTGCTAGCCTTTTAGGCCCTTCCTCACCAAAAAATAAAACTATGCATCAAACACATTGGTGTAGACTCGAGAGAATCAAGTCCATCTACTTACAAAAATTACTCCGGAAACTAGGAAATTAGGAATCAAGGCCATTGGAGCCTTTTCCATATAACAAATAAAATAAAAGAGCAACCCATTAACCAATAACCACCCACACAAGCAAAAGACATCAAAAACAAAAACAAAAAAGAGCATCCCTCTTCTGTCTCAAAACTGATGCTTGTAATCTCTGCCAAAGCTCCTGCATACATTTCAGATCACACAAACTGAGTCAATCTCTAAATCCAAATCAATATAAAACGCCACAGTCAATCTTTGTCCTATGTTTTTGATAAATAAAAAATATAATAACTTTCTTTGCTTGAAATGGGAAGTGACATGAACATGCATGAAAACCAAGATCGAAATCAAAATATTAACACCCAGAAAATCAAAATCTTAAATTAAATAGAAATTAACAAAAACCACATTAGAATAGCCAAAGGCAACAAAAATACCCATACCCATAACAAACAAACCCTAGAATAAAGGTTGCTGATCTTGACATAACAAATAGAGAATACGTGTATCTGCATGTGCAGTTGTGCACACCGAATCATGAACAAAACATAAATATGCTAAATCCTTAATGAATGCAATCAATTAAAGGTGATGTTGCCATCAAAACCACCTTGTCTATAATTGATTCCAGTTCTTCACCAACTAACCTATTTAATAAAATTAAATATGAACATAGAGAAAGTAGGAACTTTATAACATAGAGCAAAAATTCTCAATTACATATAAAATAGAGAAAGCAGAACAAGTCTACATCAGTTCTCAAAACTTAATCGGATCTAAATGTACCAAAAAGAAAAACTCAATCGGATTCGGATCTAACCTTGTAAACTGGAGAACCTATTCCTGTTGAGCAATTCTCTCTAAGTCCTCTTCGTTATTGCCATATGATCAATCAAAAAAAACAAAACAGAGCAAAATCTTAAAAGATCATATCTTGAAGTTGAAATTGAAGAAACTGGAATCTAGGTTTGGCTTTTTACCTTTGCTTTAGCTGAACCCGAAGGTTTTGATGAGATTGTTGAGGAAATTCTTGGACTTGGTCATTATCTTCTGCATAGATATGCTATTGAATTAATGTAAACATGGCACAGGAAGACTGAGGAATTAATACATATTCTACTATCAGATCATATCATCGGTAAGAAAATGAGTAAAGGCCAGGGAGGATTCTCACTTTTTCTCGGGTACAAGAGAATCCATCTGTTCGTACTAAAAAGATCTCTGCTTTCTTTCTTGACTGCACCTTTACAACCCCAGATTCCCTGCCATTAAGTTCATACCAGCACAAAATCAAAACGAACCCAGAAGAAAATTGAAACCAAATATTCATCAAAAGCAGAAACTCAAAATTATAGAATAGAAAACACTATTGTTAAGATTCAAAATTCGAAAGCCACATGGTAAAGTAGAAATACAGAGCATGAATTTACAGATCAATAGCAGTAATCGATTATAAAGCCACAAACTTTGGCCATATGTTCAACCACACAATAAGCAAATTAATCATAGAAAGCAAAACGTACCGGAGCTGCTTGATGTCTTCAGCAGTAAAGCTGGATCTGCAACGAACACCTTCATCTCAATTTTTACGAATTACAAAACTATTAATATCAATTAGAATCAAACAGAGGTAAAAAGATCTATAGATATACAGATATAGAGATAGAGAGTACTTGAGAGAGAGGCTCTGGATCTGTAGAAGTGGCCTTGCGGTCATGATCTAGCTCTTTGAGGGCCTAGATGACCGGAGCGGCGGCGGAGACCAGAGACGACGAGAAAACTGAGAGGACTGACGACCCTTCCAGTCCTTGGCAGTCTCCTTGACGATCTCGAATTCTCAATGACGAAGAGAAAACTGAGAAGATTGACGAAGAGAAGAAAGAGAGGGCGAGAGGCCAGAGAAGAAAGAGAGAGACTGAAATGATGAAAAGAGAGGCGAGAGGCTGAAGTCGTGGAACCCCTTTAGGGTTTCTGACTTATAGTCAAAATGAAGTAAAACGACGTCGTTTTTGACAGATTCGGTTTTTTCGGTTCAGTTCGGTTTTTGACACCCGAAAACCGAACCGAACGGTTCGGTTAGGTTTTTTCATTTCGGTGCGGTTTTTGTTTGGTTCGGTCCTTTTCAGCTTCGGTTCGGCTTTCGGCTCGGTTTTTTTCGGTTTTCGGTTTCGCGAACCCACCCCTAATTGCATGTGGCACATATGATGAAAATACATGATGCACAATTTACACATTGAAGTACTACATTTATCTGATGTCTTGCTAACTTTTGACATGGGTGTAAATGTTCAAGGTGCTATATGGAGGATCTGTAAAACTTGAGATGAGATATGTTCTGATAATATCTTTTAGAAATTGAGGCACATAAAGATCTGTTTTTCTTTTTTCCCAGCATGTTTTCTTTATTCATGTTTCTTTTTTGTATATATATACTGGTGTTGACATGAATTATGTCATGAGAGCATTGCATGTATTGGTTCTAATCCAATGAACTTGGAAAAGAACTCTTTACTATGCAAAATGAGGTTTATATATTTCTTGTGGTTCGTGTGATTGTGATTATTATTTACTGCAGTCTAATGTAGGACATAGCAGTCATAGGTTGGTATTGGTTTTTGTTAGGTTGGTTAACATTTTGAGTGGTTGGAAAAATGTATGCAGGCTATATTTTACTCTATGTCATTATTGTACCTTCAATGGATGAGTTTGTATCTACTGTTGACTTGTAAAGGTTTTCGATTTTGGGTTTGCTGAGATATGTGTACTGTATGAATTGTTTGTGCATTTTTCTATGTGGTTGCCAAACAAGTTATGGAATTTTTTGCAATGTATTGTTTTTGTGTTAGGTACTAAGGGATATATGAAGTCAAGTGTGTATTAGAAAGACGAACTGATTTGAAAACTATATATATATCTCTCCCTCAATCAATCAATTGTAAACAATAACTATGAAGTCCTGATTAGTCGATGGAAAAAGCTACTGCCCTGGCGTGGAAGAAGACCCAATTGGATCAATTCCTTCGACGGCAAGGATTGGGCTCCCGTATCTCGGTCTGTTTGGAAACCCGATGTCGGCGCTAATCATACTCTTTTAGCAGAGGCTTTTCAGATGAACTCCTATCAATCCGAGATACGGATTACCTCATTCTGGGGGTCTATTCGGCCAACTCAACAAGCAGGCGGCGATCATGACGCAATTGCTCCTCGACCTCTCCAAATTGTTATCTTTTCTCGAGCGGAAACAAAATCGGATTATCAGGGAGTAGATCTTCCACTACTTTTTGCAGTTACTTTAATTACATTTCCAAGTCTATTGATTAGCATGCTTCTACATTTATTGGATGTAGTTTTTCCCCATTCTACCTTTGTCGTTTTAGTTTTTCTATGTCTTCAGCTGCTTGGTTCTTTGATACTTGGCTTGTTATAGTGATTATGATTTATAGTTCCCTAGGAATTTTTCCTACTACCCAGAAGATTGTTTACGATTTGAGACCCTCTGGGTTCTTGGCTTGTAATTTCCCAAGCCGCAAGGCTATAAATTGGAACCTCAGTGCCCCGAGACTCCTCACCAGTGCCTACCCTTCAGTCTTACTCAAGTTACTTTTCCTTCTGAGAATCATGGCCTTCACTTCCAACTCTCAAGCTAACCTTGCTACTAGCTATTTCCGACCTTTTCCCCCAAGACAGTACTTTCCTTTCCCTCATACCTACAATGGGAACGATTCTATCCCTGTTGTCATTCGTGAAAACACTATCAACATTGATAGGTTTGCAGTTCAAGTTGATATGCCCCCTCCACCCTTGGAATTCGATACCCATTACTCCCGTTTCTGTCTTGTTGGGAAGATTTTCGGGCCTCTGGTGCCAGCCGACATTGTTTTGAGCAAATGCACTGAGCTTTGGCAAAACCTCAAAGGGAATATCAACAGGAGTCACCTAGCCAACAACTGGTACTGCTTTGAGTTTGACAATGAAGAGGATGTATACTTCATACTCGACAACAGACCTTGGTATATCAGGAGCAGACTCTTTCGAGTCCAACGCTGGACCCCAGACTTTGATGCCACCACCTCCATTATTGATCGGATTATCGTTTGGGCCAGGCTTCCCAATCTTCCTTTACCCCACTGGAATGAGAAGTCCTTGAAACACCTGGCTGAGCACCTGGGTAACTACATCAAGGCAGATGATCATACCCTAACGGGGAAGAAGACTATGTTTGCTCGTTTCCATGTTGAGCTTGATCTGAGGTACCCCCTGAAGAGAACTGTTATCATCAATAACCTCGATGGTAAGCCCTCCATGGTTCTGGTTTCTTATGAGGTTATTTTTGAGGTTTGTTTTAGATGTGGCTTACATAGACAGAAAAATCATAGTTGCCCTAGGAAGAATGTTAGAGATTGCTTTTTCATGGTTGAGAGATTTGAAAATGAGCAGCAAGTCTATCCGGCTGAAATGGCAGACAATGAATTCATTAAACCATTGCTCTCTAATGATATTTCCATAGTGTTCCCGCAACCAATGTTCAACTATTTTGACTACAATGCTGAGCATCCTTCTGCTCAGACTGGTTCCGAGGATCAATGTGGAGAGAATGGCCCTTGGAGGGTGGTGTCTCGTAGGGGCAAGGGAAAAGGAAACTTCTACCCAAAGAGTGGTGGTTTTGTTGCTGGACCAAATTATGGAAATGTCAAAGGATCAAATGTGGTAATGCCTGGGGTCACCTTTAAAGATGTCACTCAAGGTAATGGCATTCTGAACTCGAAGAAGGTAACGGGGAATCAAAAGGAGTCTATTGCAACTGCTGGTAAGCAGAAGGAAGTGATTATGGTTTCTTCAGACTCTTCCCAAGAAGTTAAGCAGTATCTGGACGCTTTCGATCCACCCAAAATAGGCGACCTGGAGGACCTAGTCAACACTGCTGATCATGTTCCTGCTGCAGGGCCTAGTGGAGCTCCCCCTCTCTTTCCTAGCCCTAAAAAACGAACTAGACAAATGATTGAAATGATGGAAACTAGCGAGGATCAGGATCTAGGATCATCCTCTAACCTTGCTCTTGTACCATGAAGTGTTTAAGTTGGAATAGCCAGGGTAGTTCCTGGCAATGTTTTCTAGCTCAGGTTCAATACTATGTTGGCCTGTAGCTAGATATTTTGTTTATCCTAGGTACTAGGATTCCTGACCTTGGTCAGGTTAATAAATTGGTTTCCCCTTTTGCTTTCTACTTTGATAAGTTTGATTATGTGCTTTCCTCTGGCCAATCTGGAGGCCTTTTACTTATTTGGAATTCTAGTACTGTGAATTTGCATGTTATGGACAAGCATGACAGATACTTACATTGTTGTTTGCCCGACACTAGTAAAAACCTTGATTGGTTTATGACTTTTGTTTATGCTTACCCCCAAAAAAATTTACAGCGACAACTCTGGACTGAAATTAGTATACTTCAACCTCTAAATAATGAGCCTTGGGCTTTGATTGGAGATTTTAACAACGTTATTGCTGCTTCAGAAAAATCTGGAGGCTCTTCCCCTTTTAATTTGTACATGCAGAACTTTATCAATTTTCTTAATAATATACATATGACTTCTTTGACTGCTGAAGGATTGCCCTTCACGTGGTCAAACAAACATAGAGATAATACTGTGATTTACGAAAGACTGGACAGAGTCACTGCTAATCCTAGTTGGATTAGTTTGTTTCCAGATTGTACTCTTCAAAATCTGTCTATTGTGGGTTCTGACCATGGACCAATCCTTCTAACTACACTTTCTCGTCGAATTCCCAGTAGGAGACCTTTTAAGTTAGAAGGTATTTGGTTTGCTCATCCTTAGTTTGTTGAAATTACTAAGCAGATTTGGAATATGAATTGGGATAGGGGGGTCCCCATCAAGAACTTGTCAGCAATTTTAGGTGCTTTCTCTCATAGAATTTCCAATTGGAGTCGAGAGACTTATGGAAATCTTTTCAGAAATTTAGGAAACTTGCAGAAGGACCTTGAGTTTTATCAATTTCAGTTAATGCTTTCTCCTACCTCGTTGTTTTTGCAGGACAAAGTTGTACAGCTTACTAAATAGTTTTTGGAGCTAGAAAAGGCGGAAGAGGTTTTCTGGGCCCAAAGAGCCAAAGCTAATTGGCTTTCCCTTGGTGACAAAAATATCAAATTTTTTCAGACCCAAGCTACTTTGAGGAAGAAGAGAAACTATATAAATAAAATTAAAAATAACATAGGGATCTGGTTTGACAGCCATGAAGACATCAGCCGTGTTTTCATTCAAGATTTTCAAACGAGATTTAGGTTCAGATAACTCTTTTAATAGGAATGATGCTGAGAATTTCATTAAAATTATTGATCCTGTTATTTCTGATGCAGATAACAGTTCCGTTTTAAGAAGGGTGACCCCAGAAGAGATTCAGATGGCTGTCAACTCAATTCGTGGCCTAAAGATCCCTGGGCCTGATGGTATTCATGCTATCTTCTATCAGAATTATTGGACTGCTGTCCAAGATAAGATAAGTAATGTGGTTTTAAATTTTTTTCTCTAATAATGCCTCCTTGAAGATGCTGAATCACACGAATATTGCTCTCATTCCCAAGATTGACAACCCAGAGACTGTTGGTCATTTTAGACCTATTAGTTTGTGAAACGTTTCTTATAAAATTATTTCTAAAATTCTAGTGGCTAGATTAAAACCTTTGCTCAACAAGTGTATTTCTAGAAACCAGGGAGCTTTTGCTCCTGGGAAATCCATTACAGATAATATCTTAATTGCCCATGAGATCTTTTCGACTTTTAATCGAAAGAAGGCTAATACGAGTTCTATGGCGATCAAACTTGATTTGGAGAAAGCCTATGATATGCTGGACTGGAATTTCATTAGAATGTGTTTGAGTAGATTTGGTTTCTCCTCAGAATGGATAAATTTGATTATGAATTGTATAACTTCAGTTACTTTCTCTATTATTGTTAACGGTAAGTGGGAAGGTTTTCTCTCCCCCACTAGAGGAATTAGACAGGGAGATCCCCTCTCGCCTTATATTTTCATCTTGTGTATGAAACCTTTTATTAGAAATCTTAATGTTCTTTCTGTTAGACCAAAAAATCATATTGGCATTTTAACTTCTCCGAAAGGTCACAGAGTTTCTAATTTAGTCTTTGCTGATGACTGTTTGATTTTTGCCAGGGCTTCAAGCAGAGCTGCTAGTCATCTGTCCCAATTTCTGTCCGATTTTACTCTAGCCTCTGGTCAGAAGATTAATCTGGAGAAGTCTTCGATATATTTCTCAAATGGAGTTCCTAATTCCTACAAGGTTGGTATTTCAAACAAACTAGGTATTCAGCATAAGTGTACCATTGGTAAGTATTTAGGTATTCACAACATCGTTTTTTGGAAAGATCATCTAAATGCCAAACAACTGTTTTTGAAGATTTCTAATAAGCTAAATGGTTGGAAAAGAAATACTCTTTCTCGAGCTGGGAAGTTAACCCTCATTAAGTCTAATTATCTAGCATGCCTAACCATTATCAGAGACATTGATTCCCTTGCTAGCCAGTTTGAAGAAATCTCCTTCAAGTTTGTCCCTCGAGAAGCCAATTTTGCTGCCGATAAAATTGCTGGTCTTGGTCACTCCGCCAGCTTGCCGATCACCTGGTCCAACAAGCTCCCTCTTTCTGCGCTTTCTGCTTTCAATTTTGACAAGTTTAGTTCGGGTTGTTCTAGAGGTTTCTGTTTGTAATCTCCTTTTCCTCCTCAAAAAAAAAAAAAAAAAAAAAAACTATGAAGTCATAAGTTGTATCAGATCGTTCACATTATCTTTGTCATACAATCATTTTATTGTACCTAATGGAATTTTCTATGGACAAGATGATCTGATGAACTTTATACTACTGTGTGTAGGTGCAAAAGGGTGATGGCACAAGAAATAATTGAACAAAACCGGTGAGAAGAAAAGCTCCGGCAGGTAGGATAAAGTTTCCAAGCACAAGACTAAAGAGACAAAAGCAGAAAGAGGTGGAACAAGACACGGAAGAAGAGGATGAAAAAGATGAGGAGGAACAAAACGGGGGAGAAGAGGACGATGAAGAAGAGGAGGAGGAAGAAGAAGAGAATGATGGAGCAAGGAACAAAGGCAAAGGCTAGAAACAATCATATTACTAATACAGGTGCAATATGATTGCCTTCCACAACATGATTCATAAAGTGTATGAGCAGCTCAGTCGTGAAGAAAAGATGGGATTGAAAGCCGAGCTGAAGAATACGCCATTTTGGAAGTTGATTGAAGTTTATGATAAGGGATTGATGACTAAGAACTCGACTGCAAAATCAGATCGAGAGATGCATAGGTTAGTGCAATGCTACAAGCCGGCTTTGAAGAAATTTTAAGTTTGGAAACCAGTTGGCTGAAATAAGTGTATCGGATGTGCATCACATTTTGGGGTTCGTAAAATGCATCACAGATATCGAGATAATGAACAAATATAACTGGGCGCGAGCTGTGAGACGTTATTTGCTATTGTGTTTGCAAGCTGCCACAAAGGGAAAAGCAAGGCAAATCAGTGGATGTGTAACACTAATCCCGGTAAAGTCACTACTGCTACTATTGATATTGTATAATTAAATTATGTGTTACTTACATCTGTTTTGTTTTTGTTATAGTATTGGATATTCGAGAGGAGTACCATGCTTGTTGAAATTGAAGGCAGAGAACAAATGACTTCAGAGTGCTTCAAGTGGAGTCTCCCTTAGTTCACAAAAATACTGCAGAAAATGCAAGTTGAGGAAATAGAGGTAATGGATATGCTACTGTCTGTGCTTCGTCTTTTCTTTTGAATTATCATTTTCTTTTGGTTAAGGATGCTATGGATGGTAATGGAGATGACTTTAGCTTTGACACTGGATTGGGGTGGGAGGGGGAGGGGCAGAAAAATGAAACAAACTTTGCCGATCAGAATCGGGATGCAAGTGAAGGAGGAGATCTTGATCAAATGGAAAGGAATGAAAAAGCTGCAGCCAATGCAAATTTTACGGATCAAATCCTGAAAAACATTGTAGAAGAGATTGTGAATGAAGAGTACAAGAATAGGTATAATTTGCATTTATATGGTATGATTGTGAATGAAGACAAAGATGTATGCTACTATGTGCAGGTATGATCCGGCTTGGTTTAAGGAATGGGAAGATTTGTTGCAGAGTGAGTGCGAAGAAATAGGCAAGATGTAACAATGTTGAAACAAGATATGGTGGGAAGCGCTATCGAGAGCTACAAGAGGAAGTCAGTTTATATAGAAAGGTTGTGGGATGAAAAAGAAGAAGTGACAAACAAATACAAAAAGTTGAAGACATGGATGAAGCAAAAGCAAGAAGAGATTAGAAAATGGAGAAACAAATACAGACAACTATTGATGCTGCTGCAAAGGGTAGAAAAATATGTTTTTGGGGATGATAAGGACGATACCTTTGTTCACAATGATCATGTGAAAATCACAAGAAAACACAAACGAGTTTCTACTATCAAGTTCTCAAAAATTACACTAAAGATTCACAATTAATCAAAATTTACAGATGCTGCTACTACATAGACAAAACAAAACTCAACTTCAGAAAAAGTTTGCATACTTTTGTTCCCTATTTTAGCACAAGCATCTAATTGCATCCCCTTATACTTGTTTTTGATAAATGTCCCATCAAGAAACAACATAGGTTGACAATATTTGAAGCCATTTATACAAGCCACATAAGATATTGGATAAATTTTAGTTTAGTACCCTGTGGTTTGGGGGTAACATCATGTCAGTCCCTGCTCTTTCAATTTGATCAGCAACACCCCTGTGCTTTCAATTTCAATCAGCCGTGCCCAAATTTTACTGTTCCGTCCAATTTGAACGTTAACTTTGACTGGATTGACAAAGTAAAATTTGGACGGAACAGTAAAATTTGGGCACGGCTGATTGAAATTGAAAGCACAGGGGTGTTGCTGATCAAATTGAAAGAGCAGGGACTGACATGATGTTACCCCCAAACCACAGGGTACTAAACTAAAATTAATCCTAAGATATAAACAATCGATGAAAACGATTACCAAGAGAGTCGAGGAGACAGTATAAACCGGGATTAGTTCTCTTCAATTTGTCAATATACCAAGGCAATAGAGAATACCCAACTGCTTCACTATATGTAAGATCATATTAGCAGCCTCCTTGCCCCTATGTGCCATGTAATAAGGAATATCAAACCCATAATCATGCTTGAAATGCTTGACTATATCCTTGAGCTTAACCAAAGGATCGGATCTCATTTCATCTGCCATAATAGTGGAAATAACTTTAAATCCTAGACTCTTATGATTTTGATGCCCGACAACACCAACACAAGAATGATTATTCACCAACTTTGTTATATGGAAATAACCACTAGCCTTGTTTAAGGAAGCATAAATGTACCATTCACACCCATCAAAATCTTTCTTGGCACAAGTAGCACTAACACGACACTTGTCGTTTTTAACATAGTTAAACTTAAACCCCTTCTCAATTGCAAACTTGCACAACTTATCTCGAAATTCTACGGCACCACCAATGAAGACTTGACCAATCTTATATATATTGTCATTTCAATCACTAGACATATACTTCCTCTTAGACTTATTGCTCACAAAATTTCCAATTAACATGTTGTCATCCTCAAGGTTTGAATCATGACTACTCACACGATCTTCATCAACATATTCAGGGATATTCACAACAGCATTATTCACAGTAGCATGTTTCACAGTAGCAGGAATTTCCTGCTTATCGATACACATCTTAGAACAAGGTCCAACATCAAGAACATGTATATCTATAAGTGGATAACTTAGCAATTGAAAGATATCCAACATGACCAAAATGTCATCATCACACTCTAAATAACAATTGAGACAATCGACAAGTGCATATCTTAAAACAAACTGACCATCCTTAAGTCCGAAATCTTGAGGAAATTTTGGCACCCAAATCTTCATACATGGTGCTTGATGACAATGATAAATGAATAATCTATGTCCCATATGTAAATCTTCCAAATGTTGACTTTGACATACTATAAAACACATTTAGAAAATTATTAGTAAGAGTAAGTTCACCGAGGGTCAAGGAGCCCGGCCTTCACCTCAAATGGTGACCGAAGTCACCAAATCTTCACTGTTCAACCTTCCACCGGGCTTGGCTTCTTCAACAGTAGTCGACCTAGGACATCAGTTAGGGCAAGAAGGTCCCTGAGCCCGTGGCCCAAAAAGAGAAGCTGAGGGGAGACGCGCCAGGACGTTGGAGTGCATGGCAGTCGCTTGTTCTCTAGCGGAGACAAGGCTGCAGTGCGTGGGAGGCCGGATTTTGTCCGGTTGTGGCATGTGGGTGGGTGACGTGGCCTGTAGCCGTTGAAAAGCTTGAAAATTTGAAGCTAACAGATCTGGACCGTTGGTTTTAATTATGAATGGGATCTGATGGTGAATGATTAAGGAGTTAGATAAGGTGAATATATATATATATATATATATATATATATATATATATATATATATATTGTAATTAGTAACCATTAGATTACAACGGTATGAAAAAAAATATAACCAAAATTTCTTGTAAGTACCTCACCTCCTATTTTACCTCTCACACCAAAAAAAATCATCTTTCTTACTTCCTCAAAATTTTTTGTTCCTTCTCCTCATAGCTTTCATCTTCCAAAATTTTTTGATTCCAATATGAGCGTACGAGCCAATATGATCGTACAACCTATAGCAGATCCAAGTATTGACGGGACACATTGGAGTCTATGGAAGACATTCAATTGTGCAAGTCTTGGAGGGCTGTTAGCCAAGATCCGACAAAGGGTACGGATTGAAGAAAAGATGATCTATGGATAGAGGTACGCCAACACTATGCCGAACATTGGAATGGAGATGTCCGATCATTGCAAGCTTTTCAAGGGAGGTGGAAAACCTTGAAAGTCGAACTTTTTGCTTGGCATTGCTCGTTAAGGCAAGCGAAACCTTGGTACAAGAGTGGTGTGAATATGATTGATGAGGTATGAATTTGTAGTGTAACACGAATATTAATTTTTATGATTCTTTTAGTTTATATTAAAATTTAATTAGTTGATACATCTTACCTTAAATTATTAGTTGATATATTTTGTTGATAATTATACTTTAAATTATTAGTTGATATATTAAAATTTAGTTGATAATTATATTTCAAATTAGTACTTCATAATCATACTTTATACTTGAAATTATTAGTTTATACATTATACTCACCTTATACTTAAAGTTAGTAGGTGATGTAGGTGGATTTAATTAGTTGATACATTGTACCTCGTTTATATTTGTACTAATAGATTTATAATTTTTTTTAAATTAACATAGCAACGTCAAGCACAAGATTTGTGGAACCGCCGCAACTAAATATTTTGTAGGAAGATTTATGGTCTCGTTACAAATTCTCTTGCTTTGTTTCTTGGATTTAGTTTCCTCAAGATCATCGCAGCTAACCCTCTCTGCAAATGCACATGTATATGTATATATTATGCCCATGAAGCACGTATTATAGGGAGGTGTCTGTGTCAAATATTGTTCGAGATTGCAAGATAAGTCCATGCATGTGTGCTTGGAGTTTTCTTGAAAATACAGTTTCACTGCCATTCATCTCTCCTTGTTTTAGTCACAATAGTCGACCATCTCTTTTTTTTTTTTGTGCGTTGCTTGCGTGTGTGTGTGTGTGTATATATATATATATATATATACAGATTTTATCCAGAGCGGAGCTCCACTTTGAAATTAACGTGTGAAGTTTGAGTTTTGGGTCACTTTTCGGTTGCATATCCACATCTCGACCGTTCAGTTTTTAGGTACTAGTGTATAGATCATCTCTGCAAATTTTCAGCCAAATTAATGATCGTTAAGACATCTAACTCGCTTAAACCAATGGACGGACTGAATCTGTCAACCTGAACCGTACTAGCTTTAAGACAATTATCAATGTCTTAACGATAACCATTTTGGCTGAAAATTTGGAGAGACGATCTATACACTAGTACCTAAAAACTGGAATAGGCGCGGGTACGCTTGGAGCTGATCAAGAATAGCATTTTAATGTCTGTTCGTTTTGTTTTTCCCTCTTTTTTTTTTGTGTGTATGGGCTGACTTATTAGGATACATCCATTTTGAGCAGGGCATGAATATGTCATATCCTGGCTTGGCTTGTGCATTGCTTGACTGCTATTTTTTTTTTATGTTGTACTTCGATTTGTTTTCTACTTTGGATGTTTCTGTTCTGTTTTTCATTGGGGAGAACAATTGCATGTATCAGTGTGCGAGGCTGTGTTTGCTTGGTTGTTATAATTTACTTGAAAGCGATGCACCGATGATGAATTTATCACGATATATCATAGGGATGTGACATATTTCGGCATGGTGTTGCATGCTTTGTTAATGTATGATTATGCTTGGCATTCTGCCTGCTTGTTGGTGTCGAATAGGGGTTACCATGTACTAGAAAACCAATCGCTATTGCTCACAGGTAGTACATTTTTTTTTTTTTTTTTTTTGCAGGAGGGCTTTGTTTTGTTTGCAATGCCTCAAGCGTCTGCGTCTTCTCAGCCTATTGAACTTTGTGACCACCACTTCTCAGTGGAGGATGGTCTCATTCCTACTTCCACCGCGAGGAAATATGAAGGTAGTTTAGAGGAGGCATCTTATGAGTTTTCTGGGCACTTTGTTTCTCCCAAGTCCATATCTAGGTTGCTTATTGAGAGAGGAGAGTACCCCGCAACGCCTATATGTTTTCGGTATCCTGCGAGGACTACTGCGGGTTGAAGAGGCCCTTATCGAGGCTGGAGTGAAGATTTCACTATTTATTTCTGGCTTTTGTGAGGTTTACAAAGATGACATTTGTCTTCGCCATGTGGTGCGAAGATCGAGTCCTGAAACTCACAAGTTCATCTGCTCTTGGGGGGAATTTACTCCTTCTCTGGAAGATGTTTGCAATATCATGAGAATCCCAATTGTTGGGGATGGTAATCCCTTCAGGATAGAGCTGGATAAGGCGCAGAAGAAGAAGCTACAGGTTTTGGAGAATGGTGCTATACTTCTAAAGAAGTGTTCCGTTTTTGTAATTGGGTGAGACACTTTTGGGGTTCAACGGATGGAGGCAGGTTTAAGCATGGTGCAGGTTTTGATTCTGGCTGCCGGGTGGAAGCCATGTTTGCTTACTGGTTGAGCAGGTTTATTTTTGCGGATTTTCCCTATGAGAATGTGCAGCAGCGAGTCTTCCCATTGGCCATTATGCTAGCAGCCGGTACTTGTTTCCCGCTTGCTCCTCTTTTCCTCAGTCACCTATATTGGAAGCTTGATCAGATTTCAAAGGATGATAAAGAAGGTGTGGGGCAGTATGGTGTTGACTCTTTAGTATCTAGCTTCTTCCTTCAAGTGTTTGTATGGTAGAGATTCAAAGGTTTGGCCATGGAACCTGTGACCCCTGAGTCCCTTCGCCAACTTGAGGGGGGTAAAAGAGATTTCAATTTAGTAGGATTCTCGTTGTGCGGTAGATGGTTCAGAAGGAAAGCCAAGAAGGGTGCATTTAGGCCTGCTGTCCTGGATGACATCAGGCAATTCAATTTCAGGCCATATTTTACTGCTCATGGCTTCCAGACATTTCCTTTCTTCTATCCAGAGGGTAACTCATCACCGTTCTTGGAATCCGTTGAGTTGCTTCTAGCCACTAGCGCGCAGTCCATAGTAGCATGGGGCGATTTCTTTGACCCTGCGATGGAGATATATTCCCCTCATAGAGTTAGGAGGCAATTTGGCATCGATCAGGACGTGCCATCGCATCTATCTTACTGTGGACATATTGGGGATTGCATCATGGATTCCACTCGGACATATGGTATTTCTTGCAGTGGCATACTTTCTGATAGTCTCGGGAAGAAGGACAGTGTCGGCTCTCCTACATCAACATTCTTGAGATTTTGGGAGCTGTAGCGGTGCGAGTTCAAGAGGTTTATTAAGACTGGTGGAACTAGGTTGTGTCCGAAAGCTAACAGTGAGAACAAGAGGCTACTCCGCAGTAGCACTGTCATGGGTGTCATGTCTAGACTTAACCTTCCCTATACTGAGGTATACTCGAATGGTGTAAACCGTGTGGTCGGTCATCTCAATGGTGGCAAAGGTGGGGATGATTCCGAGGTAGACTTGCCAACTGCTGGGATGGAGAAGGGTGGCAAGTGTGCAACAAAGGGCAAAGTCAGGGCTTCCGAGGATAGAGAAGAAAGTAAAAGGAAGGTTTGCCGCTTCAAACCTAAGGTGGCAAAGGATCGCATCCCTCCTCCAGTAGTCAAGAGTGCCTTTGGTGTTAAAGTGATACTGCCATCGAGTTTGGCTGATAAGAAAGGGAAGAAGAGGAAAGCTGCTTCTACCTCGAGGCCAAGTGGAGCTACTAAGCGAAAGGTTACAGATGATGCCTCACCTGCTTTCCTTAGGTGGAGTTCTCGCGTTGCCAACATGAATTTTTCTAACCGTAAACTGTCGTCTAAGGGCGCTGTTTATGTCGATCTTAATGACGGGCCAAGCGATGACAGCGAGGGTAGCCCCCTTGGTGATAATGTCAGTACACATGAGGAGAATGAGTCTGATACTTATGAGGGGGAGACCTGCAATGATGGTAGCCAGGTATCCTTTTCTGGCACGACCCTTTGTTTTTTTTGCCTTTGTTCTCTTTCTTTCTTTTTTTTGGCTGCATGACGTGCGATTTACTTGTTGTTTTCCTTTCCTCATAGGCGGAGTCCCTTGAAGATGAGGATGATCAGGTGAGTTGTATATGCTTGAGAATTTTGTGTAATTTTGTGTGAGGATACTTGCTTCCTTGCATGTTGCTACATGACCTTGGCGTTTGCTGTTGGTATGGTGTCTATGCTTGAATAGTAATTTGTTGCTTTGCAGAGTAATCCAACCGTAGCTCCTGTGGCCTTGTGAAGAGGGACATCTTCGACCCATTTGGTAAATGATTCTGTTAATGTGATGATCCAAACACATCCGTTGGATGCTGGATTGATTTTTCCTACAAAGTCGAGCCCCCAAGTGTGGAAGGGCCAATGTGTTCGCATGTCTTGAAGAGTGGCTGATGGCTTGTGAATTTGATTGGCATGTGCTTGGCATGTATGGCATTTCTTCACCTTTAGGTGGGCATCTTTTTGCATTGTTGGCCAATAATAGCCAAGACTCAACAACTGGCGGTAAAGCTTTCTTCTCCCTTGATGTTCACCGCATTCCCCTGCATGCATTTCTTCTAACACTTGCTGTGATTCTGCAGCTCCAAGACATCGCAGCGGTTTTCCGTTGAATCCTCTTCTGTGTAGCACTCTCCCATCCATAAAGTATATCTTCGATGTCTTCTTTAACTTGTATCTAAGGTTTGCATCCACCGGAAGAACTTTGTCGAGCAGGAACTCTAAATACGGGGTTCTCCAATCGTCTGCCGCCGTTACCGTAAGGACCTCCCCTTCTTAGGGTAACACAGAACATTTGGAGCATGCAGCTTGTACTTTAGAAGCTTGTTCTTTCATCTTCGGCCAATAATACCCTTTTCGTTCTAGCCTCCTGTATAGGCTGATTACCTGCTCCAATCCACAGGTAGCTTCGTGTACTTCACTCAATCTTTGCTTGGCTTTTTTTTCACAAATGCACCTGGCTAGAACACCACTCGAGAGTCGTTTGTACAGCTCCTCATGAAGGATCACATACTCCTTCACATTTTTCAAATTGTGTCTCTTGCTTCAGCACATTAGGCTGCTTTTAATGGGTATTCGCCAGTCATCCTCTTCGGGTAGTTCTGAAAGAGCTAATGTTTATGTGGATGGTTTGCTTTTATGGGTAACCATGACATTTGGTTGCTCCATTGTGAATGACAGCTTGGACCCGATAGTAGCCAAGGCATCCGCATACCTATTAGTAGATCCGGGTATGTGTTCCAGAGTTGCTTGATCAAACACTCTGATCAATTTCTGGGCTAAGGTCCTGTATGGTGCCAGAGCTGCTTCTTTTACTGCGAAATTGCCTCTCATTTGGCTAATAACAAGGTTTGAATCTCCAATGATATTGATATTCCTCACACCCATTTCTACTGCGGTAGACATGCCAATAATAAAAGCTTCATATTCAGCTATATTATTAGTGCATGGAAAACTCAACTTGAATGACAAAGCTTTAATGTTGCCTGCAGGGTCTATTAACACGACTCCAGCTCCACCTCCATTACTCGTGGCCGACCCATCAAAGAAGAGAGTCCAAGATTGATGGCCCCCTGTTTCTTCATCAGTGAGCATTCCTACCATTTCTGGTAATACCCGAGGAATGTCTCGTATGAGTGAAATTTCCTCACTTCCATGGAATAAAGCAAGCATGTTGACTACTGCTTGCCCCTTAATGGCCCGGGGTGTTACGCACTCAATATCGAACTCTGCCAGTTGCAGCAACCACCTAGCCAACCGGCCAGATAAGATTGGTTTTGTGAGCAGGTACCTTACTGGATCAGTCTTCACCATGAGATGGAGCTTGTGAGCCAGGAAGTAGTGACGCAATCTTTGTACCGCGTAGATAAGCGCAAGGCAGATCCTCTCAGTCTTAGGATAGCGTGCTTCAGCTTCTCCCAACAAGCGACTCACATAGTACACGGCGCATTCCTGAGTCAACTAGGAAACAAGCTCGGTGAAATGATGAGAAATGGCGAAAATAAAGAGCCCTAGTTGGACTAGGAAAGCTAATCCTGCTAGGAATAGGAAACCTGATGTGACAAGGAGTCCCTGTTGAACAAGGAAAGCAAAAGTTTTGGAAGGTCTATGAAGATTTCATGTGAAAAGTCCTTATTGAACTACGAATCATGTTGGCATAAGGAGTCCTGATGAGGCTAGAATACCTGAGAGCACTAAGAGACCATGTGGCTTCAAGATGACTCAAGAATGTTAAAAAGAAGAATCTAGAAGACTTGTGTAATTTCGGCAATGAAGGAAATTAGAGGTGGTAATGAAGAATGTTAACAAGCACGACACGAACCCGGCATGTTTAGAAGCGGCCCGACACAACCCTAGCACGTTAATCTAACAGGTCAGACTGGGCCGAGAAGTATTGGGCCAAAACCTCGACCAGGCCCGAGCCCGTTATAGGCCTAACAAGGCCTTGAAATTACCCTCAATCTCTCCATCTGTTGCTCTTGAATTTCTCTTCTAATCTCTAAGCCGACACCTCTGATCATGTCATTGTAAAGATGAAGGTATTTGATTAATCAATTTTACTCAAATCATTGTGTTTCATGTTTTAAATGATTTTGTACTATAAAAGTATGTTTTGTATATGCCTCTAAACGCATCGTTTTCAAGGAATTGGTGTTCATATATAACATGGTTTCTTTGTTCCAATCTCAAGCAATCTGTACGATCTCCAATCTTATGCAGTACTATGAATATGGGCTATGTTCAGTCTACCTTAAAAATGTTTAACTCTTTTATCTCAAGCTTACCAATTAGTTTGAGCAATTTATGTTCTGTATGTATCATACTAAATGTTTGATCATACTGAATGTTTATTTTATATTTGATGCAATTAGCGTAAGTGAAACAGAGAGTGAAGCTTTAATTGGAGGGAAGTTGGTGATCGCATCGCATACATTATTTGCTGCATTGTTTTTGTTCACTTGATATGTCTTAAGAGCCAAGGCTTCATTGAAAGGCAGAAGGTAATATATATGTTTTGCTAGGGTGTTTTGTTATGTTTGGTTATCTTTGCTCGTGTTAGTTTTGTTTTATTTAGATGGACTATGGGGATGAGTTGAATTTGGGTGAGTACTATGATAATATTGATAATATTTCCACAGCCAAACCCTGAGAATCTGCCATATGAGTCTTCGGGTTTAGGTGAACCACAACCGACATCTCGGAATGATAACAGCTAACCTAATGAGGTTGACACTAAACCTACTGACCCCAACAAAGAAGATGTGGTAAGAAATAGAAAACGGAAGTCTAATGTGTGGGATCATTACAAGGTTGAGGAAATTAATATTGGTGGATGTAAAAAAGATGAAAAGGCAATCTGTATTTATTGCAACACACCGTTAAGTTGTCAGAGCAATAATGGTATTGGCCATCTTAAGAGGCATGCTAGAAAATGTGTGGAAATACATATATCTAAATTTGGTCACTCAATGAGTAGAGAAAATAATGGTAGTGTAACCACATTTAAGTACTCCCATGTTAGAATGAGGGATTGTTTGGATAGGTTTTTAGCTTCTGAAAAATTACCTTTCTCATTTGCTGAAGGTCCTAGGTTTGAAAGATTTCAGAGAGAATATTGCCAATCGGATTTTAAAAGTGTTCATCGTAACACTAACAAGAATGATGTGTTGAAAGTTTACAAAAAGGAAAAGACAAGGCTGATACATGTTTTCTCAAATTTAAAGAGCTCAATTGTTATTACTTCTGATTTATGGGGTGGTAGAAATCACTTGCCTTTTATTTGTGTTACTGCTCACTACATTAATGATAGGGCTAAATACTGATTACTACCCTATAGTTTGGGTTCAAAATCAATTCAGTCCCTGAACTTCTAATTTCATCAAGAACACCCCTGCACATTCAATTTTGATCTAATAGGTCCAATTTATTAGTCTTCCGACAATTGAGTCATTTAACTTGTTGACGTGGCTCATATATGGCCTATGTTTTATGATGTGGTGTTGAGGTGGCCTACATAGTCAATTTAGGAGTGAGATCCACTATTAGAAATCTATCAAATAAATAGTCTCCACCGGTACCATCTCCTTCGGAGTCTTCTGTGCTTTCTGCTCTTCTTCTTTACTAATGACATAGCTGCTAGCAGATAGGAAAGACATGGTAACACAAGAGAAGTGCTTCATAAATTTAGTGTTGACCTGCCAAATTTGGTTTCACCCGAATGTTTCAGCCAATAGAGAGATGAATGAAGAGTTGTGTACTTGGCATTAGCATTTTCAGTTTTTTTTAATTAATTGATTAAAAAAAATTGATCTTTTAATATTTAATTTTTTTTTATTAATTAAATTAGCATCTTTAATCAAATAAATGTGTAAGCCCAAGTCATAGTACAAGCATGATTTTTTTCATTTTTAGTTCTTTTTATTGATTAAAATTAGCATATTTCACCAAATAAATAAAAAGTATAAAAAAATAAAAAATTATTAGGCAACCAAGGTCACCTTCGTGCCACATTTGGGCCGATCCATTTATTATTGGGTTTGGGCTAATGCCAGAGGCTGGCCTGATCCCATATCATGTCGGGTCAATAGCGGGCCGTTCTAAAATTACGCATAAAATTTTAATTTGATTACTGTTTTTTTATTTGTAATTAAAAATTAATTTTATTTAACTACTTAGAAACATAAAAGTTCATTTTTATGGTATTACTGATGCAGGTGATCAATGCAAGGTAGATATTGAATTCCGACTAATGGAGCAACGTGGATACGGTGATGCTGCGAGTCAGACGGGGTCCACTGAGAAGGAGACAAAATAAACTCTGGGTGCGCAAAAAGAAATTTGAGTTCGGCTACAGCCCAATAGCCCAATTTGAATAACCAGACCCAAAATTGGTTTCACCACTTCAGTCACCCCTCCCGACTTCACCCTCAATTTCAAAACCCCTAGTTTCTTCTTCTTCATCTTCCAATTTCAATTTCGATCATCCTTCTAGGGTTTAAGCGTCCGCAGAGTACTGCCAATCTAAAGGTTTACTCTTTCAATCGCCAACTCTCTTTCACTATTCGGTTTTTGTTTTTGTGACTTCGCTTGGAATTGGTTACTTGTTCAATGAATGTGTTGCTTTGATTATATACAACCCGAGTTGGTCCAATGAATGACACGAATATCTATATCGACCTTTTCTGCACTGATTATGCAGAACCAATTTTTTGAGTTTAGCTTCTCATATAGTCATTAAGATAAAAAAAATTTGTGGATGATCAATTCTGGGTTTACATTTCAAATTGTCTTTTTGTTTTTTTTTGAATTTTTCCCAATCGTCTTTTATATTTTCATTTAAATCGTTTCATTTCAAGTTTTCTTTGCAGAATGATTTGGGCTTGGAAAAATTATCTTTGTTAAGAATAATTTATAATGTCACTGGCCATGTTTACTACTTTTATAGATATTTTGAATTAAAGCAATCAATTTTCTTTTCGGTTGCAGATACTCTGATTTTGATCCTGCATTATTCAACTTAGATTCATCGGATGTATAACTTCATTTCTTGAGAATCTGAAACCGGGATAGCATCTATTTTTTATGGAGTATATTTTATAAACTGGAATGCGTTGTTAATCCTTCCTTCAATTGTGAATGCGTTGTTTCTGATATTTGGTCTCTATTCTTAACTTGTCACTTCTGCTGGCTTCATTCCCATACGTTTTTGTAGTTGTTTCTATGCATTTCGTTAAAGCTTTCCCTAAATTGTACTAAATTCTTTTATATTTTATTGTTTGATACACAAATGAGTACTATTTCTTGTGAAATTTCTTCTGAAAGGGATCGACATGATGTCAATATTGAAAGGGTTTCGTATGTTGTAATGGTGGAAAACCTTGAGAAGTAGATATCACCATATACGATTATGGATTTTATTTATCAGCTAGTTTCAATCTCATGTCAAGTAATTGTTTCTCTAGCTTTGTCGTCGGAGGCATATACAAGAGGAACCATCACTGTGAACAGCAGGAAGAATCTGGACAAGTTGTCTGAGTTTTTGGAGAATCCAAATCACATCATCATTTCCTCAAGGGGAAGGTAGTTAGTCTGTCAAGTTTTTTTGGATTTCTGAATTATTAGGTTTATTTATTGATTCGTTAAATAATTGTCTATTTGTAATTCTCTGCAAGCCTTGGGTAGTTACTGAGAAAAGGCCAGCATTGGCTCCAATTCAAGTCTGCATGGCTTCAATTGTTGAGACTATGTTATAGAGTAGAAGTACTGAAACTAACAACGAGTTGAAGGTTGTTCATTCTGGAAGTGAAGAATACGATAGAGCTAAGCTGCTGAAGGATTTAATTTGGGAATTTATTAGTCATCAAGCTCGACTTCACCAGAGGTTACTTGCTGAAGAGACAAAGATCTATCAGCAATTCAATGCAGAAGAGAGTGATGTTTCTGAAGCCTAGTTAGTTATGATGACTGATAAGTGATAAGTTATGTTGCCTTTCTTCTTTTTCCTTTTTTTTTTTTTTTTTTTTTTGAGAATGAAGTTGTGTTGCCTAAACAGTGAACCTCCATGAAAAGCTAGTTATATTTCGTGCGTGTACTTCGAACTTGCTTATCATTACTAGAGTTGCTGTTTGCTGTTTTGATACTTTTTACATTCTTGTATGTTTAGCTATGATATTGTGATGTTTGTCATACAGTCACATCTAATTAAACCAAAAATTTTCCCCCTATTAGGGTCACAATCAATTTACATTGCCTATTAGAAGGAATTTTGGTCAACTTTATCCTAACTTGTTTCTAGAAGTGTGTACTTATGCTAATCTGCCAATGGCTAGCTGTAGGTATCTGCAATAACTAACTCTTCCCTTTCTATAATCTGCCAGAGCTCCAAGTTGGGAATGTCTCACAGACTTGAAGAGGTGCTATATGTGGCAGTCTAATTACTCCAACTGAAAAGAGGCTTCTCAGGGATGAGTGATGATGACTGATGTCATCCTGTGAGTTTCTTAGATCAGACACAAGCAAGGCATTGCCTTCAGATAGATTCATTAAAAGCAAGTTGCTTTTGATTTCCCAATTGATTTAGACAATTCAATCCCTTCTAAAGTTCAAATTAGCGCAGGACAAAAAAAAGAAAAATTTGAAGAAAAAAAAAAACAAGGGTTTCCCGCACCAAATTAGACCATATGAGATGTTCGCCCCTTTTGGAATGAAATTCCAAAACCCCGTCACTCTCCCTCCAAAACAAAAACTGTTCGGCCTCACCATTCGAAATTCTCTCCAAACCGGATTTCCCTTAATAAAATGCAATACTCTCATGGCAGCTTCCATATGAGGTTTCCTTGGCTGATTCATGAATTAGCTAAGAATCCGAACATAATACACAATATCTGGTCTTGTCACAGTGAGATAAATGAGTTTCCCAATCAATCTCCGATAACGTGTGGGATCTTTAAGAATTTCCCCAATGATGCAGAGCAACCACTGAAGGTTTCCCGTGAGGACTCTGCTGCAAAAGCATCAGACAATCAAAAGGTGCCTTCTTTTGTTACCCAAGACGATGTTGTTGCCATGCTGGAAAAAGAATTGCGACGTGGCTCTGAAGACTGGAAGTATGCTCCTCAACCCCCTTATCCTTCAAGCATAATGCATTTGTCTTATCCCAAAAATTATGAAACACCCACCTTTACTCTTTTCGATGGGAGAAAAGGCAGCCCAAAAGAGCATATTAGTCGATTTATCGACGCTCTCGGCCCTCATGCTAGCAATCATAATCTCAGGCTGAGGGAATTTTCCAAAAATGATAATTGGTATATTGATGATAATTACAATTCAGAATATTACAAGATATATAGGAAATCAATCTACCTTCTATGGTATGGAATAATCTAGATCCTAAGTATTATCACAAAAATAAATTACAACGATTGACAAAATGTGAAGGGAAATAATTAGCATTTACACCTAAATCTTTCCATATCATGAGAGATTCTCAACAAGGCCTGGTTTTTTTCGACAAATAAGGGTAGGCCTGGTTACTTTCTTCGTCGTAGCCTAAAGATTCTTATGATGATGACTTTTTTGACTTCATTTACTTCTCTCAATTTACTTCTCCATCCACTCTCGAACCTAACCAGTCCCTTCAAATCAAAACATCAATAAACTTCTCTTCCAAAGCCACTGCAACAAGCTTTATGGGAAAATCTCCAAAAGATCTAATGGCTTACCTCATTCTGCTGCTTCTGCTGCTGTCTCCTATCCCTTCATTCAGCTATTTCTCCTTTCCCATCATATCATTTGATGTATTCTCCTCTCTTCTAAACTCATCTTATCTTATGACTTCTTCTTCTTCTTCTACGTTAACATCTCATGTCGATCCAAATTACTCGAGAGTGTTCTGAATGTTGTCCAACATCACGCAATGCATACTATATTACGAGAACATTCCCCAACTGAGTGACATTGTCCCTCAGTTTCGACGGATACAGGTTCAGGTTAAAGTTCTGCAGGAAACAGGCCTACTTCATGAAGAGCAGCTCACCCGACACGAAGCGGCGATCTTGAGGATCAACGAGGATGCAAATCGAAGAATGGAGGTGCAGAATCTTCAAATCGCTAGTCTGCAACTCATCCAGCAGTAATTAAAGCAAATGGTAAGCTCCCGTTCCTGGTTTTGGGTGTTTGGGTGTTTGGGTGTTTTGTGAATTTGTGTTTGGCTGGCTCCGATGGAGAAGAAGATTTGTGTTTGGGTTTTGAATTGAAGTTTGACATGCGTTGTGTTTGATTTTCTACAACTCATGCAAATGTTAAGCTCCAGATCTTGGTTTTGGGTGGTTCGGTGTTTTGTGAATTTGTGTTTGGGTGGCTCCGATGAAGAAGAAGATTTGTGTTTGGGTTTTGAATTGAAATTTGACATGCATTTTTTTTTTTGAAGTAAAGTACTGGAATTTTTATTCAAAGATTAACAATTAGGATTACAATCTTGTGAAACAAGGTCAACAATACAGGGTGGAGGAGCTCCCTGCCAAGTTGCTTGTCGTAAACTTTCAAAAGCAAGATTAGCAAGTTTATGTGCAACCCTATTACAAGACCTGGGTGCAAATTTGATCAATACACCCGGCAAGGCACACAATTCCTGTTGAATATCAAGCACAATGATGCTCGTTATTGAGAGATTCAATGCAGTACCTGTGATATCTTGAACTGCCACTAGACAATCTGTTTCAACTATGACATTCTGAATCTGCAGATTCTTGATGAACTGCAACCCTTCTTTAATGGCCAACAGTTCAACTTGTTGTGCTGAGTTTACATGAAACACCGGCTTTGAGAAAGCAGCTTGAAAGGCTCCATTTGAGTATCTTAAAACTCCTCCAGTTCCACCATATGATTCTTGCAGGATAAATGCTCCATCAACATTTAGCTTAGGAGTTGCAGCAGCCTGCCATTTCTTAGTAGTTTTTGGGGCTGCTAAAGTAGTACTCATTCTAGCTTTGTGAAATTCTTCAAGCCATGTAAAGCATCCCAGCAGAATGTCATTTGCTGACTGCACTTTGCCTTCCCACAATTTGTTATTTCGACTTTTCGATAAACCCCATATAATCATGAGCAGTTTAGCAAAAACATCAGCATTGAGATTAAGAGACTGCTTAAGCATCCACTCTTTAAAATCTATGTTTGGCAGAATAGTGTGCTTCAAAGAACAGGGTTGACCTGAAAGTAACTTAAGGGCAACTGGACACTTACAAAAAATGTGTGCTGAAGTTTCCACCTTATGATTGCATAGGAGACATCCAACTTCTCCTACATAACCCTTTCGGACAAGTTGCTCTCTTGTAGGTAATAGGTTGTTACATGCCTATTTGACATGCATTGTGTTTGGGTTTTGTATTGAAATTTGAGTTGATTTCCTTTCTATACTTTTGCTGTTTGGCAGATATTCGGAACAATGATTTTAGAATGTTTGATTTAATTTTGTGAGTGACATGCATTTTAATGTTTTAATTTTGTTCTCTTTTTTGGCAGATAATTCCTAGGGGACAAGAGGAGAGGAGCGAGGAGAGGAGCTAGGAGCTATGAGTTTAAGTTTGTTTTTTCTTTGGTTTGATTTTATTCGGAACAATGATGCTTTTAAGTTTGTTTTCGTTTATTTGTTTTTACTCGGATTTGTAATATATTGGTACAATGTTCGGAAAAAGAATTAGGATCTACTGCTTGTTTTTATTCAGATTTGTAATATTGGTACAATGATGCTAAGGTTCAAAAAAAGAAAAAAAGAATTACTTGAAAACTAGCTAGCATCACCCAATCCATATTGGTATGCTAACTCGAGAGCTTTGGGTTTCAGGAATTTGATTACCAAATTTTAACAAGCTTATTAGAACCATATTCCTCCTAATCACAATGCAAAATTCAAAACCCTTTGATGGAATCATCATCAACATCGTCGTCATCATCAACATCTTCATCATCCCGATGTTATGTAAGATTTAGAAATTAGAGACATCATCGACATCGTCATCATCATCTTCATCGTCACGATGTTTTGTAAGATTTAAGAATTAGAGACATTCTCTAGCCACTCCCACATTTGAACAAGTGGACTTATCATTATGTGTGTGCCTTTGAATTGATTGGTGATACCGAGTTTATATTTGATGTTATTTATATTTACCACAACATCAAATATAAATTCGGTATCACCAATTAATTCAAAGGCACACACATAATTCAGAGGTGTTCACTTGTTCACTATTCATCATGAATTTTGTGATAATCCATTTTTGTCATGGATGAAATCATCATCAACGTCGTTGTCATCATCATCATCAATTTCTCAACTACATTAAGTCTCTACCTCTAATTTGGCTTTTTTCATAGATATAATGGATTATCCTATGGTAAAGTATGATAAACTAACATATTACGGTGGTTGAACTGTTATACTAAGTGATGATGATGACGATGAGAAGAAGAAAATGTGTAATGATAACCAGAAAAATATTATGATATTTTTTTATGTTGTTGTATTGTGGACATCTTTGAATAACCTATTGCAACACTCATGGTTGATGATGATAATGATAAGATTTCATCCATAGCATTTATTATGTTAGATGATGATGATGATAATATATACTTTCATTCATAACATTTATTTCACCGTGTCCGAAAATAATTTATGAAAACGAGAACAACAAAAATGCATCTAGTACTCAAGCATTTGAACAGGATACACGTAAGGGATATTCTGATTCTGGTTAAAATATCTTGTCTAAGAATATTTTTATACAAAGGGATATCGATAAAAATATAAAACTAAAAAAAACACGTCCCTCAATAATTATGAAGTTTATTGAGGGTAAATAAATATCAAACTTTAACAATTTATATTTGCAAAAACAGGCAAGTTATATAAAAAAATTTCTCAAAGATGTGAACAAGATGAAAGTGAAACAAGAGAAAGTAAGAAATAAATGGGAATATGATGTAAACGTTAGAAAGTGGATGTGCGTTGCTACACCATTGACTGACAAAGAAAAAGAGGCCAGGAAGTGGATTTGGGATAAGAAGATAGGCAAAGACAGTTATGATCTTGGCGAAGATAATTAGTGCCCACAGCAAAGACCCTCATCGTAAGTACCTCATCTTTATTTCCTCTTTGTTGTGATAAAAATAATCAATAATTTCGGCTGTTGACAGTAAAATGGTGGCAAATGGCGAGAAACTGAGCACAGAAAAGGCCAACAACATGAGGCAAAGAATCCTTGAGAGGTTCGCCAAACATAAAGCAACGTGGACCATTGAAAAGTAAAATAATAAAAATGAGGAAAAGAATCCTCGAGATGATGTACAAATGGACTAAGTATTGTAAATAAAGTGACATTGAATTGACTCAAGTAAGCTTTGGTGGATTTGGAAGTCATGTTAAAGCAGAAGATCTTGCAAACTTCTTGGAAGCTGAAATTGGGCTGGTAGATAGGTGTCGGCTGAAAACTTATTTGACCTCTCTAGAGTAAATAAAGTGATACTGAACTGACTCAAGTGAGCTTTGGTGGATTTGAAAGTCATGTTAAAGCAGAAGATCTTGTAAACTTCTTAGAAGCTGAAATTGGGCTGGTAGATAGATGTTGGCTGAAAACTTATTTGACCCTTTAGAGCCTGTTCCGAATTTTGAGCTCATTGATACTGCAAATATTGAAACAACAGATAAATATAAAAAGGTTGAGCCACATGCATTTGTGCATTTTCTTTCGCCTGTGTCAGTGACCAATGCTATGGATGCTGCTGGGCGCTGTCAACTCTTTTTCAACAACCAAGCACTGAAAGTAAGTTTGGGCTCTGAGAGGAGGAAGAACGAAGCAATCAAGATAGCTGATGTGCGTTTTGAGATTGGAAATTTAGTTTGTCTGGCTGAGTTCTTTGTTGCTTTGAGGGGACCACCTGATGGAGTTGATTTTCTTATGGATTGTTTTGATGGTACAATGAAATTTTATTTTCGAAGAGATGCTACATTTTCATTTAAAGGGCAGAATAAGCATGCTGTGACTGATCTATGTCCAAACATGCTGAAGGACTCTCCTCAGGACAGTGGGATTTTTGTTCTAGGACAATTAGTTTTTTTGCTATGAAAAGGTGGCATTCATGTCATTGCCTTGATCTATGTCCAAAGCAATATGGCATTCAGGATTAACCGGAAAAAAAAAGTCCCGCTTGTAACAAAAAAAAAAAATCTGAATCTGACATTGAGAGCTCAAATATAACCATTAAAAAACAAAAATCTTGATGGCGCGAAACAAAGCTTCGAGATTTTGTGATGCAGTGAAGATCAGTCTTGTTCACAGCATTTTGTGCACTCACATTCGACCCCCACAGCTAGGTTTCTGGCCTTTGGCTCACAAGCAAGAAGGTACTTGCTAATCAAAAATTAAGTACCATGAGATTCATCACCAGTATGAGTGATGAGGCCCTTGTTAGGATCTAAGGTAGAGGTTGAGTAGGATAGCTAAAAGATGAAATCTGGAACCTTAAAGCTAGAAAGAACCAAGTTTTGATAAAGCTGTTTCTAATGAACTTCCAGAACTGAAGACTTACATTAGCTACAACCCCCTTAAATAACTCAGACTCAACTACTCGTAATTAATGCATCTAAACTCCAGAACCCCCTCTAGG
Source organism: Rosa rugosa (assembly GCF_958449725.1). Taxonomy (NCBI): domain Eukaryota; kingdom Viridiplantae; phylum Streptophyta; class Magnoliopsida; order Rosales; family Rosaceae; genus Rosa; species Rosa rugosa. Next base: position 25,567,380 of record NC_084823.1, read on the forward strand.
AAACTCTAGACTCTAGAAGAACTCTTGGGTTTTCTCCAAAGTAGTTATTGACGGCTTCAATGATAAACAAGTAAAGAAATTGAGAACTTTACCAATCCTTGCAGTTTTTACACTGCACCATAAGTCGATCTGGGTTATTCGGCATCTTACAATGACAAAAGATGCAAAAAAGTATACATAAATAAAATAAAATCTTTGAAATTTTGTAACACTACACTTCAATAATTCAATTAAAACAAAAGCAAAGCCACGTACACATCAACATCTGCATCTTCAACCTTCTTAGCCACATGGTCGTATGTATATCTAGTGAAGAAAACATTCTCATCTCAATCGGGTAATTCTGTGTAGCTTTTAAAAAAGCGGACACTACAAGTGTCAAGAATGCTGTCAGCTGGGACATCATAATCATAATGATTAGACTTATAGAGCTCATTCTTTCCGTTGAAGGATACACGCTTCATTTAAGTATCCTCAGGCCTATAGAACCACTGCACTTTCAGATGCACTTCTCGAGATACATCTCCACACCTGATATATATTTGATGAATCCGAGCAATATATGGAATTTTACCACGTTCAGCCTTCAACAGCACATAATCCCCAACTGAACAACCATTTGAGAAACCCATTACTCTCCCAACACAGTCGATAAAATTCTTCTTTTTTATTTTTCTTCAAAAAGTTAAAGAAAAGAATATATATGTACACAGGGCCCTTCCACTAAGAAAAGAATATATACATACATATACATACCTTTAACCGTCACTTCAGAGTCAGGGACAGTGTACTGCTTTGCATATCGTTTTTTTCCTCTTTCAGTCATGTTGAGAGGGGGACAGGTTAAGGACAGAGAAGGCAATTGAGTAATATCCAAAGAACCTCCAAATTCAAACAACAAATGAGAATAGGTTGATTAGGCCATACCCAAATGCCTATTAATCAAATGTTTCAAACTTCATGCCTGGTTGATATCACAAAACCAGTTCACAATTCACAGTTCAATTAGAATTCACTAAGTAGCAATACTTTCTTATCTAAAGAACAACAAGAGAAATGTCTCTAATTCCTAAATCCTACAAAATATCGTGATGATGACGACGACTATGTTGACGATACACAGGAAAATCAAATATAAACTCGATATTATCAATCAATTCAAAGGCACACGCATAATTCATAGGTGTTCACCATTTATCATGAATTTGCGATCATCCATTCTTGTCATGGATGAAATCATCATCAACATCGTCGTCATCATCATCATCATCATCTTCATCATCCCGATGTTTTGTAAGATTTAGAAATTAGAGACATCATCAACATCGTCATCATCATATTCATCGTCACGATGTTTTGTAAGATTTAAGAATTAGAGACATTCTCCACTCACTTCCACATTTGAACAAGTGGACTTATCTGAATTATGTGTGTGCCTTTGAATTGATTGGTGATACCGAATTTATATTTGATGTTCAAGTGTTGTGGTAAATATAAACTCGGTATCATCAATTAATTCAAAGGCACACACATAATTCAGAGGTGTTCACTTGTTCACTATTCATCATGAATTTTGTGATCATCCATTCTTGTCATTGATGAAATCATCATCAACGTCGTTGTCATCATCATCATCAATTTCTCAACTACATTGAGTCTCTACCTCTAATTTGGCTTTTTTCATAGATATAATGGATTATCTTATGCTAAAGTATGATAAACTAACATATTACGGTGGTTGAACTGTTATACTAAGTGATGATGATGACGATGAGAAGAAGAAAATGTGTAATGATGACCAGAAAAATATTATGATATTTTTTTATGTTGTGGTATTGTGGACATCTTTGAATGACATATTGCTACACTCATGGTTGATTATGATAATGATGAGATTTCATCCATAACATTTATTATGTTGGATGATGATGATGGTGATAATATGTACTTTCATTCATAACATTTATTTCACCCTGTCCGAAAATAATTTTTGAAAATGAAAACGACAAAAATGCATCCAATACTCAAGCATTTGAACAAGATACGCGTAAGAGATATTCTGATTCCGGTTAGAATATCTTGTCTAAGAATATTTTTATACAAAGGGATATCGATAAAAATATAAAACTAAAAAAACACGTCCCTCAATAATTATGAAGTTTATTGAGGGTAAATAAATATCAAACTTTAACAATTTATATTTGCAAAAACAGGCAAGTTATATAAAAAAAAATTCTCGAAGATGTTAACAAGATGAAAGTGAAACAAGAGGAAGTAAGAAATAAATAAGAATATGATGTAAACGTTAGAAAGTGGGTGTGTGTTGCTACACCATTGACGGACAATGAAAAAGAGGTCAGGAAGTGGATTTGGGATATGGAGATAGGCAAAGACAGCTATGATCTTGGCGAAGATAATGAGTGCCCATAGCAAAGACCCTCATCGTAAGTACCTCATCTTTATTTCCTCTTTGTTGTGATAAAAATAATCAATAATTTCGGCTGTTGACAGTAAAATTGTATTTATAGTTGAATTTATTTATTTGATAAAACATATTGTACTACATGTCTATTTGATTTGATACATATAGGTGAAATGGTATTGCTTGGTATAATATGAACATATGTTTGATACTTATGTGGAAGATGTAGTTAGTGTTCTCAGTTTATTGAGGGTCAGTAATGACTAAATTGTATTCATTTCCAAAGTTTTTAGTTTTATTCAGGCAAAGTAATAACATAATTCAATTATTGTTTTACATAGATGATTCTGGGCCTTTTGTACTGCACTTCATAGAGAGCCTCGCAAATGGCGAGAAACTGAGCACAGAAAAGGCCAACAACATGAGGCAAAGAATCCTTGAGAGTTTCGCCAAACATGAAGCAGCGTGGACCATTGAAAAGTAAAATAATAAAAAGGAGGCAAAGAATCCTCGAGAGGATGTACAAATGGACTAAGTATTGTAAATAAAGTGACACTGAACTGACTCAAGTGAGCTTTGGTGGATTTGGAAGTCATGTTAAAGCAGAAGATCTTGTAAACTTCTTGGAAGCTGAAATTAGGCTGGTAGATAGGTGTCGGCTGAAAACTTATTTGACCTCTCTAGAGTCTATTCCGAATTTTGAGCTGATTGATACTGCAAATATTGAAACAACAGATCAATATAAAAAGGTTGAGCCACATGCATTTGTGCATTTTCTTTCGCCTGTGTCAGTGACCAATGTTATGGATGCTGCTGGGTGCTGTCAACTCTTTTTCAACAACCAAGCACTGAAAGTAAGTTTGGGCTCTGAGAGGAGGAAGAACGAAGCAATCAAGATAGCTGATGTGCGTTTTGAGAATGGAAATTTAGTTTGCCCATGAGTTCTTTGTTGCTTGGAGGGGACCACCTTATGGAGTTGATTTTGTTGTGGATTGTTTTTATGGTACAATGAAATTTTATTTTCGAAGAGATGCTACATTTTCATTTAAAGGGCAGAATAAGCATGATGTGACTGATCTATGTCCAAACTTGCTGAAGGACTCTCCTCAGGACAGTCGGATTTTTGTTCTAGGACAATTAGTCTTTTGCTATGAAAAGGTGGCATTCATGTCATTGCCCTGATCTATGTCCAAAGCAATATGGCATTCAGGATTAACCGAAAAAAAAAAAGGACCCGCTTGTAACCAAAAAATAAATAAATCTGAATCTGACATTGAGAGCTCAAATATAACCATTAAAAAATAAAAATCTTGATGGCGCGAAACAAAGCTTCGAGATTTTGTGATGCAGTGAAGATCAGTCTTAGATTATGTTTTAGAAAACTTTTTTTTTCTTTTGGCAAAAGAAATCATGTTATAAATGTGAAAGAACAGTTGGGGATTTGACTTTGACTTGGTTAGTTTTACATGATAATTGAGCAATAAAACCTGCATGAAGCAATGATATATATAAACCTGTCTGAGGCTTTGTTTCTCACTGAGTCCTCTTTTGTTATAATTCGTTTTCAACTTCCATGTCTTCACAAGCTTTGACTCTCACTGAGTCTTCTTATGTTATCATTCGTTTTCAACTTCCATGCCACCATTGTGAAGAGGGATTATATCAATAATTTGATTCGATCGGAGCTTATAATACGTATTGGGCTTGCATTATTTTTGTTTGGAATGGGAGGAATAGGAATAAAAAATAATAGGGTTGATTAATTACCTTAACCCTATTACTTTTTTTCCCATTCCTTCCGTTCCAAACATAGCATAATATGTATCATAGTATCTGATGCTTAGCATGACATGCTTGCCTTGAAATCAAACTCATAAGACCATAACAGTTTCGATGAACAGTCACTCACTTTTGACAGTTTTACGACATATTCATGAACCTTCCATTTTGTTACAACTTGATGATCAGTTATACATTCTATTTTAATGTATTTAAATTTAAACTAGTGTCTGGTTTCAATCCTAAATTAGGAGTTTAGGACATATCATTTTCAAATCCTCGGATTGATGGTGATAATGAATTCAATAACTGTGATATCCAAACCTGGAATGGGTGATAATGCTTGATCTTTGATCCTTGATTATTAACTTTTTCTTCAGAAAAGTTTGAATTTGAGTTCTATAGCTTCTGTTTGAACTCTTGGTAATGGTGAATTACTGAATTTGTGATCTTTGCATTTTGTGTTCTATTGTAAATGGAGGTTTTACTATTTTAGTGTTCTACTTGAATGAATGAATGAATGTAGACTTGTTTGAATTTAATTTTTGGTTGTTTCAAAGGCATCGATTAATTAGAGTTTGTTTCGTTGAATTGTTCAAATCTCAAGCTGAAGGTTTGAAGAGGTCAATTTGTAGAATTGGAGGAAAACTTTAGAATTGTTGGTTTTGGGTGTCTGTTAGTTTTGCATTCTTGCAGGTAATGAATGAGTTTAAAGAAGAATGCAGTTTCCATTTCTTTTTCTGGCTTTTGCTTTTCCCTTTGTGTTTCCTTGTCTGTACACACGCTCCTTCCAAAATGAGTAACCATGATGAATGATATGGATTGAAATTGATATGGAACTTTAGGCAATAATTCAAATAGCTTTCTTTCCTTTTGGACTGAGACTAATTCAAATAGTTTTATTTCCTTTTAGAAGTTGGAGTCTATGGTTGTTAGATAGACTCTCTCCGAAATCTAAGTCTTTCTTATTTTTCTTTTCTTTTCGGGATCTAAGTTTTTCTCCTAATCTCTTTTGTCCTTATTTTTTGTAATGGTGATACTGAGAATGCAAGAAATGAGCAAATGAAAGGGTTTCCTTGAATTTCTTTGAGCGATTTAAACTGGCATTGCATCACTGAACTTTTACCTTTTTTTTCTTTTGGCGTTCAAGTAGCTGCACGCTATAGCCATGAAACTTTGATCCAATTTCTCATGTTTCTCATCTAGGCTGCCTATAATGAAGAAGAAAAAAAATGATGCGAAAAACAAAAGTTTGGAAGTGGAAGTGCAAGCATTGAGTGAGAACTTCAGAAAACTGGAAGTGGAAAATGGTGAAACTGAAAAATGTGCAAATGAAGCGAAAGAAAGTGAAATAGAAAAGGATACCAATGCCGTGAACTGTTAAACTTAAGCTGACAAGTATAATACACCTCTTAATGAGAGGAACATAATGCGATTGAGAAAGCATTTTCTTCACAGTAATGCCTATGTTGTTTCCTGCTAAGTTAGTATATTTGAAACTCTAATATTCTCTGGGTTCCTCCATGCAGCGAGGTCCTGGTAACTGATAAGCACTTAAACATAGAAATCACTGGTAAAGATTTGTAGTGCCTTAAACAACGCATATGGTTAGACGATGAGGTGATTTTAGATCACAATCTATCAAATTAATATGGATTATTATTATTAATAACAACAAAAATGTGTCTTTCTTCGATACATACATTTTGTTCTTTGTAGTGAGATACTTAAACAGTTGGTGTTATTAATTGATCCATGTACACTTCTTTTCTCTAGGTCATAAACGCCTACTTTCAGTTGCGGAAAAAGAGAGAGAAAAGAGATCCTAATAAGTACACCATCGAGCTATTATCACTTGTATTAGCTACTATAATCATCAATAAAGCTAATTAAGCACCTTTTATTGCTGTTTGACATAGGCTTGATAGGACACAGATATCGGCATGAACTAGTTGGAGTCCTTGTGAGGCTCTCAACAAACTTTTCTTTGGAACTACTTCTCGATGTTGTTTCCCCACCATACAATCGGTGCACAACTTTGATGGAGCTTTAAGCACTGGTAGGTCTTTCACCATCTTCTTATAGAGCAGAGTCCTCAAACCTTTAAAACTGAGGTGGCCATATCTGCAGTGCCACAAGTGTGTGTTTGTGATGACCTGGATTTTCATTATGTAATTTTGGTAATTTATAATGGACCTATTGTACGAATATTTGTTGTTGTGCTTTATTCGTAAGTCGTATGTGAAGTGGAATGGTTTTCGTTCGTATAATTATTCGAATTTCACAGTTTAGGGGGTCGTGTGAAGTTTGACTTTTTGTACGTTGGGATTCTCAAGAAACTTCCTTCACAAAAGTTATAGAGCGCGTCGATACGAGTTCGTGGACATGCGGAACGTGGGAATCGAAGTTCGTATGAGAAAGATATGGCTATTGGAAGAAGTTTCCGTTTTAGTATAAATAGAGAAAATCAGAAATTATTTTCATAATTTCAGTTTCCATTTCCGGAAACCTTTTTTTTTTCTCTCTCGGTCGATACCTTCACTATCTGAGTTTTCCGTCTGACCCGACCCGACTTTTCCGGCGAACTGCGGCGGTCTCTGGCGACGAAAACTCTCCAGATCAGTTCGCCTCCTCCGTCTGGTCGTCCCTCTGGTGTCATCTAGCTCCGATTCTCCTCCACGGCGGCGCTGCAAGGCGGTGCAGTTGGGTGTTTTTGGACCCAATTGGTTTTCTGGCTTCCAACGTCGGCGGCGCTTCAACCTTGGCCTGGAGAGTTCGCAGCAGGCTCCTTGTGCGATCTGTGGTGGTTGTTTGGAAGGATTTACGTGAAAACTCGATCAACTCAGTTTGGATTACTGTTCACGGCTTGTGAGGTAGTTTTCGATCCCTTAGGGTTGTTTTCTGACTTCGAGCTAGTTATGAGATTTCACAAGCATTCTTAGATGAAGCTTTTTGATGTTGGGAGTTTTGTGAAATAATGAGTTTTGGCCGGCGGCGGTGCGCCTCCGTCTGTGGAGGCGTTCCGGCGGTGTTCCGGCCATCTAAGGGACTGTTTCTAGTATTATATGTCTTCTACTCGTTGATACGAGCGTTTCGATATATAATATGCAAGTTTTGGAGTTCGAATGAATTTGTTATGATTTTTATCGTTTCATATCGGTGAATTTATTCGATCCGTGAGGATTTGAGTATCCGATCGACTTGTGGTTTGGACACATCGATCGTGGAAGTGTTCCGGAGACCTTGGGAGGTCTTGGATATGGTTTCGCCTCGATTGGCGCCACTTTGGGGATTTTAGTTCAAAACAGGGGTTTCGGACTTAAATCAAATGTGAATCATTACTAAGTGGAAACCGTATGTGATTAGGTACTTGACGAAGTATTTGGACGGTTATTCCTTGGTTTGACTACTTATTCTGCATTGAAGACGCAGCAGGAGTTTCGAGGTGAGTAAATCTCACAAAGATCTTTATGAACAGAAGTACCATTATTGTTTTGGCGTTAATTAATTAACTGCAAACTATAGTTGGTATTAGTAGGCATTCCTGAGCGAATGACTACGTATATATATATTTACGCGAAATATATATATTCTTGTGGATGGTATTTGATGAATAATATGCATGATGATGCTTATATTATTGTTGAATGTGACTTTTCATGGAAACAATATTGTAGAAAAAGATGTTTTCTATTGTTTGAAAAGTATTGAATTGATGTTACATTTTTGAGTCAAGTGTGACTCATTTAAATGTATTGGTGTTTGTACCAAGGGTCACAGATGGTGAGCAGGGATAAGGAAAGCCGAAATTAGATGTTAGTAACGTTTTAGGTCAGGTGTGACTTACTTAACGTTCGACTTGAGACCAGACGGGGTCTGAAGGTCATATGTCACAGATGGTGACAGGTTGCAGATGGCGACCTTGATGTTTGATTTCATGATCAGACGGTGTCTGAAATCATATGTCACAGATGGTGACCAAGGCAGGAAATAGGTAATCACGTCCTTGGTAGGACGAGTGATTACGATTTCAATAGAGCTCTAGCCTGTCTGCCATGATAGTTTATGGGAGTAACGGTCGAGGTTGCTGGAGACGCATAGGTATGTAGTTTAAAGGAGAGTTCCGATGGTATTCTTCTTTAATTGTCTAGATGAGACTTGAATTGTTACTTGATGGTTAAGTTAGCAAATAGAACATTGTCACGGCGGTGACTCATGTTGTCCTTTCTGTGGAAAGGATATGGAATGTTAGAAGGAATCATGGTTGCATGTGTTCCTTAAGTAGATTGATGTGAGTTGTTGATTGATGTTCATGAGTTACTCATACGGGCTTGTAAAAGCTTACCGGCTTTGTTGTTTGGCAACCCCGGTGCACCATTCAAACGGTGTAGGGGTTAATCCTGCAGGTCAGGAAAATCGTGGCTGAAGCTGAGGTAGCTTGTTGGCAGCAGAACGGGTAGGAAGCAAATTGTGTTGGCTTTGCCAGTATACGACTTCCGCTATGTAGTAAGCTCTGAGGAGCATTTACGTTTTATTTTGTGATGACAATTTAATTCGTAAATTTGTTTAATATATAACTCTATGGAGCGAGTGTGTATTAACTTGGATTGGTTCAGGGCATCAGTATATACTTGTTTAAGGGAAAGATGTTCCAGGTATTTGTATTGATGACTGAACGTTCATGCATGTATAATTATGGGATTATATATATCGATTGTACTGTGTAGAAAATCAGGGGCGTGACAGTGTTGTCTTCTGACACTGTTTGGAAAAATTTTGAGGTTTGAGATAACACTGAAGCAAGCATAACAAACATCTTATTGGCTGACATCTTAGTTTGCATGATTAAACCGTACCGCTTCTCAGATGGTAGAGCTTGCACAGTCCATGCTGAAATAGGATAACTAAACCCCTTCTCTTGTAATTGACCGATGCTCAAAAGATTATTCTTTAACTCAGGTATGTAATAATCCTCAGTAATTACTTGAGTTATCCCACTGACTTGCAGCCTGACATTTCTTCTCCCCATGACCATCATCTTCGAATTGTCTCCAAGCCTCACCGACTGCCTGAACTTCTTATCAAGATCTGTAAACCATTGCTTGTTACCACACATGTGGTTGCAGCATTCATAGTGAAGAAACCATACGTTCTCTCTTGTTGAATTATTCATCTCCATATACGAAATCAATAAGATCTCTTCTTCATCATCTAGTTCTGCATAATTCTCTCTTTTCTCCCAACTAGGGCTTTTGAAAGTGCTCTAGTTTGTGGCACTTGTAACATTCTACTAGAGCTTTGTTGAAGGGCTACCATCCTCTGCCCCAACCTCTTCCTCTAAAACCTCCACGAGCTCCTCCTCTTCCTTCAAACTTGTATTCATCTCTTCCTCCAACTCTCTCTGCATTAGTGACTTTCAAAGCATGTTCATCTTCTCTGTGACCTTGCATTCTCTGTTCGTGCACTAGCAAACTGCTTTGCAGCTCATCGATGGTCATGGTAGCTAGATTGTTGGACTCTTCAATTGAACACACCACATAATCGAACCTTGTGGTCATCGATCTCAGGATTTTTCAACAATCACAATCTCTTCCATCTTCTCAAGGTGCGCCTTCATCTTGTTTGCAATAGTGAGCGTTCTGGCAAAGTACTCAGCAGTAGTTTCACCTTCTTTCATCTAAAGGATCTCAAACTCCCTTCGAAGAGCCTGCAATTGAGCACGCTTAACCTTGGTAGATCCTTGATGTTTCTGCCCTATAGAGTCCTTTATGTTTTTTGCTGTCTCCTTGTTGAGAATTGTCTCTATGATGATTCTATCTATAGCTTGGAAAAGATAGTTTTTCACCTTTAAATCCTTCAACCTTTGCTCTTCGATGGCCTTTCGTGGAGTCTCGGTTGGTTCAGCTCCTTGTGCTGCTGCAGGAATCCCATTCTCCACCAAACTCCAATATTCTTTTGATCTGAGGAAATTTTCCATAAGTATGGCCCAATGGTCGTAATGACCATCACTCCTTTTGAGTCTTTTGTTTTGTTTTTGAGTCTTAGGACCGCCCTTTCAACTGTCTAGGATGATTCTATATCTCTGAAAGCATGGCTAAAAGATGATCACAACATTAAGATGATGTTTGTTATTTTTCTTTGGTTAAATAAGATGTATATGTGATATATAACTGTGTAGTGGATATGGATTTGTTAACATGGTACAGATTATGAGCATGCTAAAACAAGTTTTGATTCAAAATAACCCTCGTAAGAATTTGAGCCATGTACCTTTTTGTTTGGAGTGAAAATGTCATACATGCTTATGTATATATTCTTATTTTTCTTGGCGATGCTTAGTTGATCTCATTATCTTTCATTTGATTGATTACATGTCATAGCTCTTTAATGGACTAGAGAATGCTAGAATTCACTTTTATACTTGTTGAAACTTTTGTCAATATATATCCCTGATTTCGGAAATGATTGAAGGCACTTTAGGATTTTACCACCATTGCCAAATAAGCCTGTGTCCCGAATTGTGCCCATCGTGGGACTCCCCTAGTTTAACCCCTTTGAGCCTACATTTTTAGCCTTTTCTTTCATCACCCTAAATTTCCTTAACCCTTAACCTTAGTATAGTTACATCCTTACCCTTTGTTCTAAAGACTTAGTGGAGCTAAACTTGAGACTTTGCAAAGGAAGAAGACGTCAAGGATGATTTTGAAGACATGAAGAAACTCAAGTGTGGGGGTAGACTTGTCCATGAGAAAATTGTATATGTAAATGCCGTGAAAAAACAAAAAGAAAAAAAAATGAAAAAAAATTTGAAAGGAAAAAAATTTGTGTACGGCAAAAGAAAAAAATAAAGAAAAAGATGTGTTTATTGTTTATGTTTATGGATTTTAGTCCCCTATACTTTGTGGATTTGGAGTTTGTTTTGAAGTGAAGGCCCATTCAAGAAAAATTTGGTCTTTGTCCAATTCATAATGAAGCCTCTATGGATGCATGACGTTGAAGACATGGTGGATAGTCTCTCTACACCAACAAGGGCTCTACTTTGTTTTTAGAACACTTTTGTGATTTCCTTAGCCATTCGTTTCTTTAACCTTAAGCCTTGGTCTCATTACAACCCTTTTATAAGACCTTTTTTATCCTTAAGATGGGGTGGCCTTTGATCTGTGGAGATGAGTTTATAACTGTTAAACTTATGGCTTGGGTTCATTCGTGCATGTAATTGATATCCTTCATGAGATCTTTTAAAAAATTGATATATGTGCTTTTCGTTTGTCATATGTGAGCTTTTCGCAAAAATATATATCATCTCTCACATATACTTGAGTGAATAAGAAACTTTTAAGCATGAACCTTGAATTCTGAGAGAAGAAAGAGTGTATATCCTTTGTAAGGTGAATCATTACTTCTATATGCATGCTAAGCTCCAACCACTCACCATTGTTGCTCCCAAGTCCTACATGTTTATATGTTGTGTATATCTTTTATTTAACTCTCGAAAAATACATGATTAATTTTTGGTTGAGTGTTATTCTTGATGACATGTAAGTATGAGATTTCTGAGACAATATGTTGAAGGGCATTAGAGTCATTAACTTAATATAACGTTTTAGAGTCTTTGTTTTGTTTGTGATTTTCGTTTGTCTTTATTTTTGTTTATTTTGTTTTCGTTGGTTTTTATGTTTAGTGTTTTGTTGAGTCTTAGTTAGTTTTTGTTTTGTGTGATTTTGCTAATGGACTAGCAAAAAGCTAAGTGTGGGGGTGTGATTGGACTAATATTTTCTATGTTTTTAGTATCATTTTCCCTACATTTTACTTAGTTATTCTCTTAACAATATCATTTCTGACTTAGTTTTGTGTTTTTAGGTAGAAATGAGCTTCAAACGCAAGAAATGAGCTAAAAAGAGCTGGAAATGAAGGCAATGAAAAAATGAGGAGCAGAAATGACAAAGAAATGGAGAAATGAAGTTTTCTCAGTCCTACCAAGAAAAAGAATCCCAGTTGAACCAAACAATTTCTTCACACAACTACCCAAAATGGAGGTGTGGTGCTCTTGATGATGATTCCTTGAAGCTTGAGTGAGTCCTTTAAATTCCTAAAATAAAACTAAAGAAAATGTCTCTCCTCTCTTTTTTTTTTTTTTTTTGAATTATTTTTTCTTCTTCTTTTTCTCTCTCTCATCCATTTCTAACTCCTTGTATTTTCAAGCATTTGCACCCAAAATTATGCATAATTGCATTCTACTCTTTCTTGACTTTGACCGTGGTTGACCATGTCAATAATTTCGTCTTTTTGTCAGTAATTCCAATTGCCGCCATTTTCACACGACTTCTTCCGAAATCTACAACTCTACTTATTGCCTACAAACAAATAAAATTAGATTAATTACATAATAATTAACTTGAGGATTAACTTATTTATAGTGTTTTAGATATAATTACATGCATAAAAATGCATGTAATCACACTGCTTGTTTTCACCTTTGCAAGCTTAGCTTGCCACTCCACACACTTCTGTACAATCTGTCCAACCTACAGTTCCAACTTACCATGAAACACATCATTCTTACATTTCCAAATCCACCAACTAATCAACCCAAATAACAAATGATTTCCAAGTCACATTGATTTCTAACGGCAGCCACATGAAGCACAAGATCAACAATCAAATTAACTAAGTGCTATGAAATATTAATGCACTTTCATTAAGCTCAAATTTAACTATATGGCATGTAATAATTCTCACAAGTCTCACACTTTGCTTCTCAAATTTCAATGCATTGCAATGATAAGTATAGGTGCAATAAACAACAAAAGCCACAATAAAACACAACAGAACACAAGGCTTCTTTGCTGTTGGAAGCATTACCTGTATTTGACAAGAAGTCAAGAATCATCTGTTCAAGGCTTGCATCAATGTTTGGGATTGTTAACACCATGTTTGGTTTTTGTGAATTGTAAGCACTGTTTGCTTTGTTTGACAACCAATGCATACTAGAACCATCAAAATCAAGTTTGACATATATGAATTGATTAGTATGTCATTATACTAATATCATTTCTTATTCTTACTAGAATACATCTCCACTAAGTTTGTCATCATAGTTACTCTGTATTTGAACATATCACTCATTTCCAAGTGCTCTGCAATCGGCTTATTATTGATGAGTTGGTCAACATAATAGACATGCAATTTAGACCGCACAACTCCTGCATAAATAAAAATGTCTATTTTAAGCTTCTATCTTATTGAGAAAGTTATCAAAGCAGTATAATAGTTGAAGTACATTACTTACATGTCATCCAATTGTCGTGCACATTTACATCACTATTGATTGGAAACTTAAATTTATGTCATCCAGGAGTTTAGAGTTAATAACTATAATTAGAGTATTATTTTATTAAAAAAAAAAAGATGTAGTAACAGAAATATAGTAACAGGTACTACCACTTCCTTAATAGCTCCCGTCACTATTTATTGTTAAGCAGTAACAACATTCTTTTGTATTAACAGCAACGTACAAATAAAATAATTTTTACCAATAGGAGCTCGATACGTCGTAGACGTACCGTAGACCTACCAACTTAATACTACAAGGCCTTATGAAAATGCAAATTTTAGAAAATAGTAGACAAAGAAAACTTTTAAGAAAGGACTTTCAATCAACAACCCAATATTCAAATTAACAAGTCTGGAAATGCTTCAAAATAAAGTGAGCAAGTGCACTGTGACGCCTTAAGGCTTACATCATAACCGAAATGAAAAGAGTTCAACAACAACAATAAATCAAAGGGTGAGGCGCGCTCCCAGGTAGGCGGACCTCACAGAGTTCAACATTGAAAGAAAAGCGAGTAAATCGATAGAGTATCAAAAGGGAAGAACTTCAAGCGATAGAGACAGCAACACACGGACTCAGCCATCGACCCACTTCTAGTCCAGATCTTTCAAAGTGACCTCGTTGTAACCTGAAATGTAGGGGTGAGCATTTCGTCCTCGCTAGCCCAATAGGGGCCGAACCAACCTTAGTTAGGTTTGAAAACTAATAGGTAAAACATAGTTACTAGAATATAGATTGCGCGCATTTGTAAAATCGAGTAAAACAAATGCAAACAAAAACAATCATCTTTGTTCTTTTTCAGGAAATCATATGCAGCATGCTTCACACAACTTGGAGCTCCGAGATACTTACCTGCCGACTAAACTAAAATAAATCGGTGACTGACCCGGTTCGTCATCCTTCGAGAACCGGCCAACTACTTTGTAGTCCTTGTGACTACAAGTAGCGAAAGTGTCTATTTCCTGGCCCTGAGTCTCCTATGACTGGTTCATTGTCGGTACCCACCCTTCCTCGACAAACATAGGAGCACATCCCCCTCCGGAGGTTCACGGTTATCGACACCGTGGGATCCCTAGGAATCAACGCGTCTAGGTCCCATTCACTTTCAGGTCACAAGCACAAACATACAAAGGGTACAGTATCTCAACATGCAAGTCTAGCCTCGGTTTTCGCAATCAACAATTATCAGTTATGAAAACACAGGTATCACGAGGCATCGACTAATGAACAACCAAAAACGTACTTGCAGGCAACATAATATTATACTAGAGTATTCCACGTATATCGAAAAGCCTCTACCAAGGAATGGACAGCTCACCCAACCTGGAAATGCCGGCATATTCCACACTCTAGTGCTTTCCGCTTAAGCTTCCTTAACGATCGTGTTTCTTGAACCATTACTTAGTTTGTAAGTAATTATCCAGGTAAACATCATGATCAACTCTAAGTCGCGCATACTAAATCCCTTTTATTTCAACGAGGCCATTCATTATTTCTTTCAACTTTTACCAATTTGGGAAACTAACTTCTTTCTTAAAAAGGAAAACGTCCTTATCGCTCCGCTATCGCTCCGCTAAAGTATCGCCAATCCGAGCGACCAAAGTCGAGTCGATCCTCTCGTTTTACTAGGTCGGTCAACCTTGGTCAACTCTTGGAGTTGACTTTTGACATTTGACTTTGACTTTTGACTTTTGACCAAGTATTCCTTTATCTACCATTATTTCTTATTTATTAAAAATAAATAAGTGAATAATTATAAATAAACTTTTACTTTTACTTTTACCCATTTACTCCTCCTTTTTCATTTTTTTACTTTTACCGTGATTTTTACCTCCACACTTTCACTTTTACCTTTTTACCTCCTTTTCTACCGAATTTACCTTTACTTTCACCTTCTTCACTTTTTACCACTTTACCACGGTAAAAACTCATTTAACTCAACTTTTACTCATTTTATTTATTTTCTTTTTCTTCCAAAAACAAAGACATTTCTTTTCTTCTTCCTTTTCTTTTTCTTCCAAAAACAAAGACATTTCTTTTCTTCTTCCTTTTCTTTTTCTTTTGGCCAAAATTACACAACAACAATCACTAAACTCCTCAACACAAAATTCCAACACTTTGAAAACTAGGCTAATAAAATACTACTAATTAAACCCTCCTCAAAGATCTAATTTTCACAATTTTTCCAACAACAATAATAGCTCAACAAAAATCAAAATCAACCAAACAAATTTCAAAAATTCTAGGGTTTGTCCAAAACCCATTCCTTACCCTTTCTTCTTCAAAACCCACGGCCTATTCCTCCTCCTTGGCCTTCTTCACCTACAAATCCGTCCAACATCAATATCACAACCAAAATCTCGAAACAAGGTTGCATGGATAGATCCTTACCACAAATCCTTGCCAAACCCGTAGCCTAGCCTCTTGATTTAGGGAAAATCGGGTTCATGCATCAAAATCAAAAACTCGGATTTAGGAAGAAATAGGTATAGATCGGATGAATAGAGGCTAGTTTAGGAGGAAGATTACCTTGATTTGAACTTGGAATGAAGAAATCACAAAATCCCCCAAATTGGCTTCGGGTTCTAGGGTTTTTGGAGGATTAAATGACCAAATTTCATGATTTTGGTTGGAGAAATGGGAAGAGGTAATGAAGAGGAGAAAATCTGAAAATTTTGGTGAAGATTGGGGTTCCGGCGACGGTGGCGGCGTCCGGCGGCTTCCGGAGAGAGAGAGAGAGAGAGAGAGAGAGAGAGAAGTGAGAAATGTGATGTGTGGTGGCTAGGGTTTCATGTCATGAGCCCTTATATACCTCTCTCTAAATTTAATTGTGTAAAGTCTAATTTACCCCTCTTTTTGGGCCAAGTGGGCTTGGGCTGCTCCATTTTCATTTTTCTTTTAATTTCCCTCAAGCTCATTCCAAAAATACACTTCAAACATCCTTATTTCTCCGACACTTCACCGAATCCTTTCAGGAAAATTTTCCGGGCTTGTCCTAAGCCTCGATACTTTAAAAATAGTTTCCTAGACCCAAATTGGATTTTTTTCTAAATTCTTAATCCTTTAAAATGGCCTCATAACCTAAGCGCGAATACTTCTGTACCTTATGAATATGTAGTTTCATACATTATGCGACAAATTAAAATAAATAAGAAAACGTACGGGGGTCTACATATGCGACATAGACTAACAGTGCAACTAATCACAAATATTAACGACAAATATATATATATATGTGTGTGTGATCACTATTGAGATCCAAATCTCCACAAAACAATCATTTAATCCTACATATTACTACACGCAATTCACTTGGAGAACATCCCATCGTCTGGTATTCAGTGACCTCGATTTGGACTTCTCTCAAAGGCCATGTTTAGTTTCGAGTTTCTTTTCTCAAGCTTGGTATTTTTTCCTTCTTCAGCGCCGCCTGCTATAAAAACAACTGATAGAAATTGATAGGGTTGTGGCAGATCAATGGAGGGGATTTGTGGCAGTTTTCTGTTGCAATGGACTCCGAACTGTTTTCAAATAACCCTCCACAATCACCTTTTCTACTAACCTTTAGATCCTATCTCCCCCTGGTTTGCCAATTGGCGAGCTAAACCATGGAGGCGTCGATGGCGATGAGATAACAAATAGGGCACCTAAAATTTTTTTCTCGAACATATAAGTTATTGTACTGCACTACCTCTAGATAAAAAAATTATTACTGACCTCTGACCTGATACTCTTTTTTTGGTGTGACTGATTCTATCAGTGCGTGGTTACATGCTCTGTTAAAGGCTCCCAAGTGGGCAGAAGAATCTCTGCAGTTGTGGCTGTCTTGGTAATGTATATGGGGTCCGAGTATGTTCTTAGGGAAGGAAGAGGATAATTGTCAATGGATGTGGGTCAGAAGAAAAGGAAAAATCAAGATTCTTGTGCGGAGCACGTGAGAAGAGAAAAGGAAGAAAATAAATGGTGCACTGCACCCTTCATTCATCAATCAAGGAGATAAATGGATGACATCATGCTAATGTAACATTTTTTTTTTTTAAATCTCTCTCTTTTTCTTTTTCTTTCTTTCTTCCTTCTTTTTTTTTTTTTCCTTTTCTTCTTTCTTCTTCTTTTTCTTCTCAATGCACTTCCACATATATTATCAGAGGCAATTGCATTCCACTCCTTTGATGCCATTGACCATGGTTGCGTTGACTATTTCGTCATTTTGTTGGAAAATCAATTTTTTCTCTAATTTCACACTATTTCCTTTCATTTCGGCAACTTCACTTATTTTCTACAAAATAAATAAAATTGGACTAATTACATATTAATTGACATGAGGATAGCTTATTTATAGTGTTTTAGATATAATTACACGTGTTTTAGATATAATTACACGCATATAAATATGTATAGTCAACTTACAATATTCCTCTTCTGTGTCCATTCCTCAGAGCTCCGTCCAATTGTGCCGTCAAATGATGACGTTGCACCGACAACATGACCAACTTTTCTACCCACAAGAAGGGCAAAGTTTGGGAAGAAGAAAAAAATTATTTGCCTCTTTGATATACCTCTTGATTTGGTGCTTAAATGCAACTTACGCGCAATAAGGGCACGGTCATCAAAGAAATGAGAAATATTTGGACCCAAAATTATCGTACCACGGGGATTGAAAATCTAACTCCAATCCTTGATTGTGCTGATTACTAAGTCACTAACAATTATAAAACCTAAAAAATAGCACCAAGTTATTTACATGCTCGGCTCGGAACAACTAAGCCTAAAATGGGTCAAGCGAACCACAAGTGAATGCAAAATCTCACAACCAAGTGATGTAGACAATGAAAGTGGTCTGTGAAAATTGAGTTTGATTGTGAAAAATAAAATTGACAATTGAAAATTAAAATTGTAATTAAAAATTAATATAATAGGTACTAATCAAGATAAATTAGTGCACAAATATATTCCGACAATGGTCATTCAATTCATAATGGCATCAAGAACCATACCCAAGGCTTTTCAAGGCTCATGGGTCATTAGATTCCTTAAAGGGTATTCCTACTCTGGATCAAGGGTCGTCGAAACTCAATTGGGACAATCTAAAGCCTTGTTAGGGCCTCTAGTTGCACCAAAAGGTAAAGAGTCCTAGAATCAAGGTTCTCAAGCTAGCCAATACGGCAATCGAAATTGGTATTGTAACTAACCATGTTCCAAATAAGTGTCCTAGCCATAAATTAGAGAAGTGATTAGGTCCCCTAATTTGTTCTAGACATGCTCATCTACACATTCAAGAGTTAATCAAGCTCCTAAGCATGCATCTAAGCCCAATAATATAGATTAGAACATATGCCAAACACGAAATTGAAAACCATTGAATCACAATATATTTATTACATTAAATCCATGCTAGGGCTCAAACCCTAGTTTCCTAAATAGATTACTCACAACCCATCAACAAATCAACAACAATATACATAATTAAAGAGGTAAAGGTGAGGAAGAGTGAGAAGTAACAAGAACAAGTCACAAATTGCTATGGAGCAATTATGACAAGCCTTGATTTATGGATTCTCACTATACCCAATCTTAAATCTTGATGCCCCTTGAAATCCCTTGAGAAATTGATGAGGATTTGATGGAATTTTGGTGAGGTGGATTTTGGTAAGGTGGTGTGGTTCTTGGTGAGGAGGTGTGGATCTTGGTGAAGAGAAGAAATTGATGAGGAGAAGAAAAGATGAGAAGAAGAAATTTTGGTGAGGAGGTGTGGATCTTGATGAGGAGAAGAAAAGATGAGATATTAGGTATGATGGAATATGGGTGTGCTGCTACTGTGGTCTCTTTTTCAAGAGAGTATGATTATGAAATATATATATATATATATATATATATATATATATATATGAGTGTGGCTGGCTGTGATTGTAAGGAGAGAGTAGAGGGAATCGTGCGGCTGTAAAGAAAAGAGATAAATGCTGCCACGTGTCAAGGCCAAATTGATGGTGGATTTTGAAGAACTCTCACGTGCCGTGTCTCTGATCAAAGAGGAAGAGAGTGAAAAACAATTGTAATGGGGCTGCACGTGCATGGCTGCACCATTCTTCAATTGATTAGGTTAATTAATCACTTAAGTAATTAATCACTTAATTAATTAACCTATTTAATTAAGATACACTTTACAATTCTTTCCACTTCTTCTCACTCGTCTCCATGCATTTCCGCACATATTATTGGAGGCAATTAGATTCCGCTCCTTTGATGGCATTGACCACGATTGACCCTCATTGACTATTTCGTCTTTTTGTCAGAAACTCTAATTTCGCACAATTTTCTCTCGTTTCCACAACTCCACTTATTTACTACAAAATAAATAAAAATATATTAATTATATAACATTTAGTTTGGAGATTAGCTTAATTCTTGTGTTCTAGGTACAATTACACGCATAGAAATGCGTGTAATCACCTCTCCAATCACTTAACTCCCCTCCATTTCTCTCTATCTGCATATCCTATATATATTTTTTTTTCTAAAGTCCTTCTCAATAGCTGGAAACCAAGCCAAAAGCTTCATATACATCCCCATTGTGCTAATCAACCACAACTTCCCACTTTGAATCTCCAGCAACCCCTTTAATTAAACCACCACAAAGCTCAAAGTATCACCTAATACCCCCTAATCAACCAAAGCCTTCATTTCCCCAAAACATTGCTCAACCAAATGATCCACCTCCTTCAACTTCAACCCCATCTTCTCTTCACTCCCACCATCAACACAAACTCCAAAATCTTCTTTTCGATACTAACTACATAGTAAGGCTACTAATTTCAGGAGGCAAAAGGCCTCATTTGCCTTTCTATACAGCTTTCATGGCAGAAACACTGATTAAATTGCATAGTAAAATGAGCCTGCATGGAGTCTAAGAGAATCAATTAGATTGCGTCACCTATGGATCACGAGCTTTATGTCTCAGCTCCCAAGCTCGACCTCCCTGAAGACCCGACTCACAGTCGAGTTATCAATAATCGACAAAATGAAGTGCTTGAGGTCGGCTTTCAAAAGCAACACTGTTTATTGCTGGCTGTGGATCTGGTGCAAGCGGAAGCTCTCTGAATGTCTCATCTGGTTCACCTGCAAAGCTTCAAAATGTTCTTGGGTCACAACATCTGTTACAGGGTCTAGGTATTGAATTTAGAGAAAGAAGGTCGCGGAATCTCATATTGATTTAGAGAAATTGAGGTGTTGAATTTTTGATTGATAGTGTTTCTGGTTAATTAGTTTTGGAATCGAATTTTGGTTGAATTAGATTGTGATCTTGGGTTTGGAATCAGGGGTGGATTTAGGATTTTGAAGAGTGAGGTGGAGCACCTCGAGGGATTAGAGAAGAAAAGGTGGTTTGCGCTGACTCGTCGGAGGAAAAAGGTCGGATGAGGAAGAAGATTGAAAACTCTCTCATGAATAAGGAGTGTTGGGTTTATCTGAACAAAATTATAACTCCAAATTCTTAACTAGGTTTGATATACAAGAAGATTGCACCAGGAGAAGCTCCCATATCTAAAGAAGATAAATTGAACAAATATCAGTGTCTTAGAAACAACTTAGAAAGGGAAGATATGAAGAGCAAACTGATAGGAGCATTTTAATGCGACGTTTTAACTGCATTTCCTACATTTCTTGCGTCATTTCCTTAATAAAACTCTGTTTAGGAAAGTTTCCATTCTTCGATTGGAAAAGTTCCTATTTGTAGAAAGTTTCTATATTTGTAGTTTCTATTTATCATTTTTAGTAAGTTTCCATTTTCGGTAGTTTCTATTTTTCATTTTTAGAAAGTTTCCCATTTTCAGTTTAGGAAAGTTGCCATTTTTCATTTTAGGAAAGTTTCTATTTTTATTGATAGTTTCTATTTTCAGGACCTCCGAGCTAAAAAGTGGAAATGAACTCACAAATGGAAAGAGGAGCTTGCGAACACCAAGGGGAGCAAAAATGAGGAACAATGAGCCACAGAAATGAGCAGAAATGAAGAAAAGAAGTTTTCCTGCTTCAACCAGGAAACCCTGCGAAAAGGAGGAGAGCTTACCAATGAAGTTTCCAACGCAACCATGAAAAAGAAATGGAAAAATAATGTGTTTTGACGTTGGAGGGTGACAAAGCTTGAAGTTGAAGCAACAAGGCCCAAGAACTCAAAGATTGAATTGGATTTTCGGCAAAATGGATCAAGGCCCATCAAGGCCCATGAAATTAGGGTTTGTGACGCAAAACCTAAACCCTAGAAGAGTTTTGCCGTGAAAAATCAGAAAATAATAAGAAGATTTCGTGGAGATTTTATTGGGAGACTTTTAAGGGAAGAGAATATGTGTTGAACACAAAGAGCTCTCAAAAGGTGTCTAGATTCGTTCCCTATTTTCTCTAAAGGTAGTTTGGCCGAAATTGAACTACAAAAATCAGAAAATATCTCAAGGTATTTCGGCCAAGATTATTAGGGAATTAAAATGGAATTTTGTGATTGGTTGAACCATGTCATAGGGCTTACTTGGCAAGATTTTATTGGAGGAAACTATGTGGATTAACCAAGTAATTGCCGTGAGGATTCTTGGAGGAGTGGACGGCTTGGAGACCAAGTTTGGTGCTTCCTATATATACTCACCTCTTCTCAACGTCAAAAGCTCTCTCCTTTGCGTTTTACAATTTAGAAAAATTCAGAAAAGTTCTTAGCATAGCCGTGAGTTCTTCCATCCTCTAGAGCAAGCCACGAGTTCAAGCAAGGCCAAGGGAGAAGAAGAATTGCCGTGAGCATCATCATCCACCACCATCCTTGAAGCTTGCTTTTCAGTTTCAAGAGACCACAACGTTCATCATCCATCTCATCTTCATCCACGGTGTAATCTGATTCTCCTTTGTAACCTTTGCTTTGTATTTCGTTGGTTTGCTTTGGTTGACACTTATGATTGAACAAAGTTATTGATTCTGAAATTTTATGATTAATTGAAGAATTTTCAGATTCTATTATTGCGATTCATTGTTGCTTTTATGTGATTGTTTGATTAAATTTGCTTTATAGATATCTTTTATATTTTAATCTTAAAGGGTTCGAAACTTTTAGGGTTTTTATATGATTGGTGCTACGAATTTAAGAACATGAATCAACTTTTTGGTTTTGTGTTCTTGAATCGAAAAGTAGTAAAGGTTTTGTGCAAAAATCGGAATTAATCAAAGAGAATTGCAATTAGGTGGACTTTTCCATACTAAGTTGTACACTTGAGTTGATAGCCTTTCTATGTGCTTTATGCGTTGAACATGACATGATTGACTAGCTTTCTAGGGCTTGAATGCATGTTTAATAGGATTGATCTAGGTGCTTTCGCTTAGGTTAATTAGCATTGAAAAGTAAAATATGGGAAATTATTTGCTTTCGAATATTTCACATGATCAACTCCTTTCTCATGACTTAGATGAACAATATTAGGGTTTGAATCGATTTTAATCATATGTTTCGGTTTTTGATCTTTGTTCTCTCATTCCATTTGTATTTTTATGTTTTTGCATTTTAATTGTTTTGTTAACTTAGTTTTATTTTCGAAAAACCAAAAACAAAATTCCCCCTTTTCGTGTAAAATGTTTATAGTTGTG
Organism: Rosa rugosa; assembly: GCF_958449725.1. Lineage (NCBI taxonomy): Eukaryota > Viridiplantae > Streptophyta > Magnoliopsida > Rosales > Rosaceae > Rosa > Rosa rugosa. The sequence continues at coordinate 25,590,521 of NC_084823.1, forward strand.
AATATCTTTGTGAATATTATACTTTGTTTTAATTTTAATTGTTTAATTGTTTGACAATGACAGGTGTACCCTCAATCCCCGGAATAGAACGATCCCTATTTACTTATACTACTAATGACATTTCAGGGTTAAATTATGCGCTTGCTTTGAGCGTGTCACAAACCCTATGCTAGACTTATTGGTAGCTTGATGTATGCACAATGGGCACTAGACCGAATTTAGCATATGCTATATTATCAAGGTTTTAGTCAAACCCTAGACATGAACATTGGGATGCAAGGAAAAAAGTGATTAGATTTTTAGAGAAGACTAAAAATTATATCCTATCGTATATGAAAGTTGACAATTCAGATGTAATTAGGTACATTGATGCAGATTTTGAAGGAAAATATCCATATTTAACCAATTCTACTTTAGAATATGTTTTAATGATGGCAAAAAGTGCTATATCTTGGAGAACCATTAAGCAAACATTGATAGAAACCTCTACCATGAAGGCAGAGTTTATAGCTATATATGATGACATGTGTTAGAGTTATTTCCTTTGCACACTTCATTGTTTATTTCATTATTCTAATTATATGCAGTTGAGTGAGTAATGTAGTCCAAGTAGGAGAATGTAATTGGACTTACATTAATCACATTATGACATTAACAATCGCATATGGTTACTTCTGGGTGAAATAGCTAAGATTGCATTTATGATTCCAACCCTGAAACAATGAGCGAGGAGCTTGTATTTGTAATCCACATTGTATTGGGAAATATAATGTATTTGTGAATCAAGTACTTATATTGATACAGTATATATAGTTGACTTATCTGATTTAAGATTACTGTTATGGAAAAGTTAATTCCTAATTTCAATCTCTATATATAGGTTTATGTCCCTGCATTCTTTGTTTACAAGTATTTAGATCTCAACCACATAAAGAGTTAACTTGGATCTAGAGCAATTGCAGAAGACAAGACAATTTCATTATGGCTTTCAACTGATTCTCAGCTCCATGTTTGTTTATATTTCTTTAACTTACTCTAGCATATGCCTTAGAACATGTGTTTATCAATATGTGATTGTGAACTAAGTTGGTTATCATCCATTTAAAAGATAATATATGCATCCCATTTACCACCTCAAGGATCCACTTATATTTAGGACAAACATTTTGCCTTTCAAGAGAAATAGGCAACCACATCTCGTTGTACCACCACTCATATGACTGTTTTTACTTTGAGGATTCAAACTGGCATTAGGGTTCTTTTTTGCATCCATTTTGAGTCTATAAGGCCACATCTCACACGACCAAAATTATTCAGCCTCTTTTTAACCTACAATTAGCTGAAGTATCGGACCTCGCTCTTTACCACTTCCTTCCTTTTGCACGAGTCCAGTTATTCATTTCGACTTTTGAATACTTGTACAAACAAACATTTAATTTTCAAATTGTAATGAAAACAGAAGTACAGATCAATTATCCACTACTAGAATTATGCCATCAGACATCACCACTATTAAATCGGTCGGAATTGCACGCGATGTAAAAAATACATCCAAACATCGGTTTATAGGGCTCGATCACGAGTTCGGCCCATTCGTAGCGGGCTTGGAGTGGGCCGGGCCGGGCCTTACAATATTTTTACATAATGATTGGTCAGGCCGGTCTTCATTATAAATTTCAAGATCCAAGTCCGTCCATATAAATCAGGCCTTGTGAGTTTTTTTGGGTTGGGCCGGGTAGCCCTCATTTACCCGGGTCGGGCCAGGCCTATGTCCTCTATGTTCTCTTGTTTATCCAAATAATTCTCTAGTCCCTAAACCCTAAACCATAAACTCATTTGAGTTTTCCGGGTGTCAGGAATTGTTGTAGTTTGGAGAGACCCCAAGTGAGAAATGCAATAGGGAAAGATATGCTCAAATGTCTGCAGAACAAGTTTGAAGCTATCTTGGTGGTTTTGATTGGAGTCAGGAAGCTCAAGGTCTTGTTGCGGCTTTTAAGATCTTTACACCAAGAAGATGTTTCAGCTGCTGTAGTCTGCTTATTCTACAATAAGCATCCAAGATAAAGCTCTCTTTCTTGGCATGAATGAGGATGATGCCAGAAATATATTACATATGACAGCAAGGTTGGATTGTGGACCCTGCTTCACAAATGATTACTGTGAAGAAGAAGCCTATTATTACTGTATGAACGAACTCGATTAAATCAATGAACGAACTGAATCTGTCCGACCTGAACCGTTTGTGTTCATAATTGTAAATTGTAGTTTTGGATCCCTTAGTGATCATCAATTTGGCTGAAAATTTGCAAAGATGATTTATACATTAGGACCTAAAAACTGAATAGTTAAAATGTGAATATGTGATTGAAAAGTGGTCAAAATATGGAAAAGCCTATATATATATATATATATATTGTTCAAGTCAATCTCTATTTTGTGTTTGGCCCAAACTCTAGGTTACTTGACTTATTGGTAATAGGGTTTAATTAGAAGAATCTAGAGATATTCATTCATTGTATGATTACATTTCCTTGTACAATTCAGATTATATGCATTGTAATCCTCTATATAAAGAGGCCCCTATTATCAATGAGAATACACAACAATTTTCTCTCAAATATCGATTCCCTAAAACACGTTATCAGCACGAAGCCATAACCCTGAAAACCCTAATTTTGTAACCCTCAAATTCCAGCACCCACCACCTCATAAATCGAAGCCCTAGTCCCAAGGTGCCTAGAACCGGCATCGGAACCACCGGAACTGGCCGAAATCTACCTGAACCGGCCGTCGAAAAAACTGAACCGACCACCTGCCCTGAGCCTACCCCCTGCAGACGCTGCCGAGAAGCTGCCGAGACTTGCGCACCCCTGTGCCTGCTCCTGCCGAGATCTGCCGACAGCCCTGCACAGGCCCCTGCCGACACCTGCCAAGATGTGTGCCTGCCTCTGCCGACACCTGCCGAGTCCCTGCGCAGCCCCTGCCTACACCTGCCGACCCCTGCGTAGCCCCTGCCGACAGCCCCTGCACAACTTCCGCACACCTCTGCAGCAGCTCCGCAATTGCTCTGCCTCCGCAACTGCCCTGCACTACCTTGCCTTGCTTCGGCCACCACCACCGGCCACCAATTTCCGGGCACTTTTCCGTGGACCTCCAGTGACCTTTTTCCGGCCATCTCCATCAATTTTTCCGGTCAAGATTTCCGGCAACTTTTCAAGGTAAACTTTTCTAAAAGTTTCCGTTTTTGAAGTTTTTTATTCTTTTCTTCTTTTCTCGGGGACTTGCAACCTCCCTTCTTCTACCCCCCTTTCTTCTTCATAGGGGAGACCAAAAAGTCAAACTGTGGGGGTTCGTGCTCACTCCAAGCTTGGAGTTTGTATCGTCCTCCAAACTTAGAGTTTGTTGAGAAGAAAAACGATCGACCACATACATCGTTGTTTCGATCTAATCCAAACCCCTCTTGGAACCGGATTTTCTTGGAAGCGACTACACTCAGAAAATCCCTAATTTCTTGGAAGCAACTACGCTCAGAAATTTTATAGTTTTTCGTGGTAGCCTTTTTTGCTCCGAAACTAACCCTAATCTTGTGTTGTTTTTTAGGATGAGTAACCTGAACAAGTTGAACTTTGTTCCACTGGAGACAATTGGCGCAAGATACCGTAGGTGGGTCCGAGATGTGCGTCAACATCTTAAGGCTGATGGACTTTTGGAAACCATCCAAGAGCCAAGTCAGGATGTGCTTTGATTACGCTAAAAGTAAGCGCGCAATTTAACCCTGAAAAATGTTATTGTTAGTATATGGTAAATAGGGATCGTTCTAACCGGGGATTGAGGGTACACCTGTCATTGTAAAATAAATAAAGAATTAATAAAAGTGTGAGGTAAAAATTTACAAAAAGAATATATACAAATAATGAAATAAAAGGGGGGTTTAAGAATTAGGGTTTCGAAAATTAAAATAAAAAGAAAGAAATTACAATAACATATATACAAAGATGGAACGCAAGGAATAAAGATCAAAACCAAATCCATATGATTGAATTCAATTAAAATCCTATAATTGATCATCTAAGTCATGAGAGAGAAGTTGATCGTGTGAAACATTCGAAGCAAATGATTTCCCATATTTTACTTTCCTTTACTAATTAATCTAAGTGAAAGCACCTAGATTAATCCTATTAAACATGTAATCAAAGTCTAGAAAGCTAGCTAATCAATACATGTCCAACGCAATAAGCATAGAGAAATGTTATCAACTTGATTGCACAACCTAGTATGAATAAGTTCATCTATTTGCAATCCTCTTCAATTGATTTCGATTTTTGTCCAAAGCCTTTACTACTTTTGATTTAGGGTTACAAAACTATTAGGTGAATTGTGTACTAAATCTAGCACCAATTACATGCAAATCCTATAAGTGTTGACCTAAATAAGATTAACATATAAAAGATATCAATCGAACAAAATCAATCGAACAAACTCACAAAAGCAACTTAGAATCACAATTATAGGAATCAAAATTTTTATTGAAACATAGAATTAGGCTTAAACTTTGCCCTAAACGTTAGGTTAACTAGAATCAAGTTCATACTAATTCAAACAAAGAAACCAAAAGAGGTTACGAGGAAAAAGATTGAATTACACCGTGAATGGAGATGGTGATGGAGAGCTTGAGACGTTGGACTCTTGAATCTTGAAAGCAAGTCTTCAAGGCTTCAAGGTAGATGATGGCGGCTAGGAGGCTTCATGGCTTCTTCTTCTTCTTCCTCTCCTTGCTTGAAACCGCAGAGACTTGAAACTAGAGAGTGGAGAGGGAGAGAGAGCTTTTTGGCGTTGGAGAATTTTTCTGAGGGGGAGAGATGTGAAAAACGTCCAAGGAAATAGAAATGAACCTGGACAATGAATCTGGACTTGTTTTGGACCTTTTTTTGTTGCACTCCCTTGAAATTCTCCTTCATTATCTGTAGAAGTCTCCCCTTGGCCACAATCATGTCTAGATGCATTTAGGATTTAATTGAGATGTCATTATCTAGATATATTCTTGAAATTCGGCCAAAATCAGTATATGTCTAATACGGACTCCAAATTTAATTTTTAACCATCTTTTCTTGTCAAAAATGACTCTCAATCCATATCACCTTTGTAGAGGACGTTTTGAGCTTGTTCTTGGGCTCTCCTAGTCCACCCAGATATCCTATTGTCATCAGAACTCCTCACTTTTTGCCATTTTTCTTCATTTTTTCGATAATGCTTCCTAGTTGACTCAGGAGTCTTGCTTTGACAGAGTTTCTTATTTTGAACAAGATTTCCTGGTTGAATCAGGATTTCCTGGCTGGACCAGGAAAACTTCATTTCTTCGTTTCAGCTCAATTTTGCAGCCCTTGTGCCTTTCCTCAGCTATCTCCAACGTTTTCTGACTCCTCTTCCTTCTTTAAGCTCATTTCAGCTCCACTTGCTCCATGGGACCTAAAAATAGAAACTTTTATTACTAAAAATAGAAACTTTCCTAAAAAGAAGGATTTATTTAAGGAAATAACTAAGTAAATATGAGGAAATAACATTTAAAACGTCCCATTAAAATGCTCCTATCATGCTTACTCCTCAACAAGTTGCTGCTTTTGAAGCAAATAGAGCTACGAGAGAGGCAAATGAAGCCAAAGCCATTATTCTCATGACAAGGCACATAAATGACGCGCTCTAAAGTGAATACCTCAATGAGGAAGTCCCCAGAAAACTATGGGTGGAACTTGAGCAGCGATTTGGCAACGTTCGTGACTCCCTGCTTCCTGATTTCAAAGTGAGATGGCATAGCCTCCGCTTCTGTGATTTCAAGTCTGTGCTTGATTATTACTCGGAAGCTCTTCGTATCAAGTCTTTGATGGAGTTTTTGTGGCAAAACCATAACTGATATGATGTTGATTGAGAAGACTCTCTTTACCTTCCTCGTCTTTGCCCTGATGATTTCCAAGAATTATCGGATTGATGTGAATGCAGGACGTATCATAAGGTTTCATGAGCTCATTGGCGCCATAAACGTAGCTGAGAAGCACGACAATATCCTTGTGAAGAACTATAATGCTAGACTCGTGGGAACTAAGTCAATTCCGGAGTCTAACTATAGTCGCGCCCCCAAGGGAGGACGCAAGGAGCGAAACCCTAAGAGTAGGGACAATTCTGGACATTCTGGTCCATATTCTCGCCCCAAGAGGAAGGAACTGCCAAGAAAGGCGTGCACAGAACCGTGGAGGTCAACGTGTGAAGAGAGAGAGAGGGAGGCGGAGCCTCCGGCCATGGTGGTGACGCCACCAAGAGCAATGGTCGTACAAATCGCGCCCCAAAGGCGCCTCGATCAAGGGAGCCTGACCATAATGATGTTTGTCTTCGATGTGGATCAACTGGACATTGGGCCAAAGCATGTAGAGTATCCCAGAATGTTGCAGACGCATACAAGGCGTATCGTGAAGCAAGGGAGGCGCACTACATGGAGCAAGAAGATTAAGAGGATGACGTTGCTCTTAGGGTGGACGACTTCAAGGGCCAAGAAACTGGCGATTTTGATTAAGTCCTTTTATTTTCCAAGAGATGTAGGTAATTGCCATATTATTTTTGTAGTAGATGCCAATGGTATTAGTCTTTCTTCAAAGTAGGCGTACTCAATGTAAATGTGATGTCTAGGAAGGTTTTGAGATAAGTGGTACTTAAGTGAGCCTCTCTTCACCGACATCTCTCTACTCACCTGGTCACATTTGCATTGGAATTACCGAAAGAAGTTAGACGACTGCCATTGTTTTGCATTAGCTAGTTTATTGGATTAAATTTTCTTTGGTCAAAGAAACAATGATGTAATTTCGTTTGGCTTATTAATAAAAGTTGAGTTCTTTCCTTTATGACTCCTTTTTAATTACGAGCTTTTCTTTTAGGAATGGATTCTGGAGAACTACAATGTCTTGTGGATAGTGCAACTACGCACACCATTCTACGCCATAGGCAATTATTCTTAGAGAAGTTGCCTACATATTCCTCTGTGACTACGATGGTTGGGCCATCAGGTTTAGTTCAAGGACATGGAATGACCCAATTCCTATTGCCTAATGGCACCTTGATTAAAGTCGCAGAAGCTCTCTACGCTCCTAAGGCAAATCGAACCTTATTGAGCTTTAAAGATATAAGAGCCAACGGATTCCATGCGGAAACGCATACTAATTAAGAATGTAAAAGAGTTCCTTTGCATTACCTATAATGACTGCGGACGAAAGCGCATCTTAGAGAAGCTTATGTGTCAATCTAGTGGACTTTATGTCACTACAATTCGACCAATTGAATCCAATAATGTGATAAGAGAAGATCTCTTGGATTCTGACACATACTGGCTTTGGCATGATCGACTAGGACATCCTGGTCGTGATATGATGATCCGTATACTAAAGACTTCACACGGACATCCATTCTTCAAAGTGAGAAGAAGCAAGAATCGACAATTGATTCCCGGACTTAGCAATACCGCAACAACCGCAGCCTCTGGCGCTGCTGCGGTCTTGCGCCGCCATAGGGCCGCCCACATCCCTTGTGACGACGCCATAAATGGCGCCACCCATGGCCATGACGCCATGGATGTTCCTCCCCATGGCCATGACGCCATGGATGTTCCTCCCCATGGCCAAGACGCCATGGATGCCACTTTCCATGGTTCCAAAGCCATGATGGGTGATGTAGTCACACATTTTGCTTCTAATAGCGCTACAGACGCTCAGGCCCAACCAAAATCCTCATTGGTTACTTCTAAGGCCCCCGCTCATTTTACAAAGCCTGTTCATTAGGGAAATTAGGACTGAGACCATCCTATGTAAAGGATCCCAAAATACTCATTCTGTTCTTACAAAGAATCAAAGGGGATATTTGTGGACCAATTCAACCATCATGCGGACCTTTTAAATATTTTATGGTATTGGTTGATGCGACGACACGCTGGTCACATGTCGCGCTGTTGTCTACTCGAAATGCTGCTTATGTTAAACTCCTCGCCCAGATTATCTGTCTACGGGCTCACTACCCTGACCATCCTATTAAGTCAATTCGACTTGATAATGTTGGGGAGTTTACATCAAAAACTTTTGATGACTATTGCATGTCACTGGGGATTGATGTAGAGCATCCAGTTCCCCATGTTCATACCCAAAATGGTCTCGCGGAAGCCGCTATCAAACGACTACAGATGATAGCACGAACATTGGTTATGTGCACCAATCTCCCTGTTTCTGCTTGGGGATATGCAATATTGCATGCAGCGACGCTAATTCGTCTACGACCCACTGCAACCCAATCTTACTCTGCGTTACAGCTAGTGACTGGGTACGAGCCTGATATCTCTCATTTACTCATTTTTGGGTGTGCCATTTATGTGCCTATTAAGCCGCCACAGCGTACTAAGATGGGTCCACAACGACGAATGGGCATCTATGTTGGCTATGAATCTCTAACTATTGTCTGCTATCTTGAACCCTTGACATGCGATCTCTTTACCGCTAGATTTGCGGATTGTCACTTTGATGAGACAGTCTTCCCATCGTTAGGGGGAGATAAGAACACAGATGTTCAACAGGAAAGACAGGAATTGTTGTGGTTTGTCCCCACTATGTCTCATCTCGATCCCCGTACCACACAGTCCGAACTTGAAGTGCGAAGAATAATCGAGCTCCAGAACGTAGCAGACACCCTGCCTGATGCGTTTTCTGATGTTGCCAAAGTGACGAGATCACACATACTTGCTGCAAATGTGCTTGCAAGGATCGATGTCCCGAATACTGGACATAACGCCACTCCTGTGACACTAGGAGATGGCGCCATTGCCCAGAACGGTAATGATGTGGCGTCTATGGCCGCAGGTCCCGCAAGGAAGCTCGGTAGACCAATTGGTTCGAAGGATACTCGCCCTCGAAAAGAGCAAATGAGGCACAAACAAATCCTTTGATCATCGATACTCAAAATCTGTCCCATGAGAATGTTCCGGATTATGGTTATGTCCAAGAGACATCTTTGGGGGACGCCTCAATGTCAGAACCTATCCCTGAGAACGTAGAGATCTCTGTAAATTACACTAGTGTACATGGGACGTAGGAAAGAAGCTACATCATCGTTGATGATGTATTCGCGTACTCCGTAGCGCGTGAGATTATTGAGACCGATGACATCGAACCACGCTCCGTTGATGAGTGCCAACGTAGAGCTGATTGGCCAAAATGGAAAGGTGCGATCCAGGCAGAACTTGATTCTCTAGCGAAAAGAAAGGTATTTGGAAAGGTTGTACCAATACCACCCAACACCAAACCAGTTGGTCATAAATGGGTATTCGTTAGAAAGCGTAATGAGAGAAACGAGATTGTAAGGTACAAAGCTCGCCTTGTGGCGCAAGGCTTTTCACAACGCCCTGGAATCGACTACGAGGAGATCTATTCTCCCGTAATGGACGTCATTACGTTCCTCTACCTTGTCAGTTTGGTAGTTTTCGAAAAACTGAACATGCAGCTTATGGATGTGGTTACTGCGTATCTATATGAGGATCTAGATACAGAGATATACATAAAGGGGTCCCAGATGGAATTCAGTTACCCAAATCAAGTGGCTCTAAACCACGGAGTGCGTTTGCTATAAGATTGAAACGCTCACTATATGGATTGAAACAATCCGGACGGATGTGGTAGAACCGTCTAAGTGACTACTTGATTGGTAAGGGATATGTCAACAATGAACTATGCCCATGTGTGCTCATAAAAAGGACGAGTTCCGGATTTGCAATAGTAGTGGTTTATGTCGATGACATGCACATAATTGGCACCTTAAAGAGTTAAGGGAAACCGCTGAACACTTGAAATCCGAGTTTGAGATGAAAGATCTTGGGAGAACACGGTTTTGCCTCGGTTTAGAACTTGAGCACCGTGAAGATGGTATCCTGATTCATCAATCAGCTTATACCCAAAAGATGCTTAGGCGTTTTAACACTGACAAAATTAAGCCTTCAAGCACCCCAATGGTCGTCCGTAGTCTTGATCTAGAGAAGGATCCATTCAGAAGGTTTTGCTGATGCTGGGTACCTCTCTGACCCACACAAATGTCGCTCCCAAACTGGTTATATATTCACCATGGGAAAGACCGCGATATCTTGGAGGTCTACAAAGCAGACCTTAGTCGCTACCTCTTCGAATTTTGCAGAGATTATTGCTCTTCACGAAGCAGTTCGTGAATGTATATGGCTTCGATCCATAGTTACGCATATTCGAAGAAATTGTGGTCTGAAGTCTATCACAGATGAGCCAACGAGCATTTATGAAGATAATGCTGCTTGCATTGAACAAATGAAGCAAGGCTACATCAAAGGCGACAACACCAAGCACATATCGCCTAAATTCTTCTTCAATCAGCAACAACAAAAGCTCCTCAAGATCAAAGTAAACCAGGTTCGATCTGAGGACAATGTGGCAGACTTGTTTACTAAGTCATTGCCCAAATCCACGTTCGAGAAACATGTGGCAAGAATTGGCTTGCGAAAATTATCTGAACTCCCATGATTGCAGTCATCAGGGGGAGACGCAGACATCAGGGGGAGATGTCTACATGTTCGTCTCGAAGCGTGAAGGGTGTGTTGTGCTCTTTTTCTCCTTCGACCGAGGTTTTTGTTTTATCCCACTGGGTTTTTGTTACTCGGCAAGGTTTTTACTTTTTAGCTAGGCAACGAGAGAAACACCGCGTTTGGGCAACACAAGGGGGAGTGTTCAAGTAAATCTCTATTTTGTGTTTGGCCCAAACTCTAGGTTACTTGACCTAGTGGTAATATGGTTTAATTAGAAGAATTTAGAGATATTCATTCATTGTATGATTACCTTTCCTTGTATAATTCAGATTATATGCATTGTAATCCTCTATATAAAGAGACCCCTATTATCAATGAGAATACACATCAATTTTCTCTCAAATATCGATTCCCTAAAACATATATATATATATATATATATATATATATATATATATATATATATATATAATTAACTACACATAGTATGATATATAGTATTTAATTTTGCGAGCTTACGGGTTGGGCCTTGCGGGTTTTATTGGTCTATGGGCCGGGCCGAGCTTCAAATCCCTAAACCAAGCTCGACCCTCTACCCCACCAAACCAAACTTTTTGCGAGCTTTTACCCGTCGGGCCTTGCGGACCTCCATCAGCCCATTTGATCCGTGGGCAAAAATGATGAGGCCTAATAAATCATATTTTTTTTTCTTCGATCATATTTTTTTTTCTTCGATGACAGCCAAATCATATTAAAAACACAAAATGGGTACCACAAAAAAAAAAAAAAAAGCACCAGTACTAAATTGTGCAACGTGGCGTGCAGATAGATGTTTGCTCCTCGGTTTATCAGAACCTAGCGAGAGTGGTGCGAGAATTAAATTAGAGGAGGGCGGGCATCAGCCATGGCAGTAGCAATGAGCTACTGCTGCAGCAAGCCTTCCCCATTTCTGGGTCGATACCCAACTCGTTTTCATTTGGTAACCCCAAAACTATTCTCAATTTCAATCGCCAAGTCAGTTTGGGTCCTCCTTTCACTCTGGTATTCATTGATTTTTTTCAAGGGACTGATTGTGGAGGGTGGATTGTAATTGTAGGGGAAATCAAAACCTGGACAAGTTGCTGTTCAGGCGCCTAGAATCAGTGCATTATTTTGGGGAGCTAAAAAGTCCCCGGAGCCAAAAGAAATAGAGACCAATCTTTCACTTGGGGAATTCACTTTGACAGGCCCAGAGGTGAGTTTCCATCTTACATGGTCTTTTTACTTTTACCTGTGCAATTGTCTCATTGCTGGGTTTTATTTTTTTTTGAAGGGAGGAATCTCAGAGGGGAAGCCTAGTAAGATATCGGTTTCAGTCATTTCTTCAATCTCTGAGGTCTCATCCTCTGACTGGGATGCGTGCAGTTTGGATGCTACCGGCCCTGATAAATATAACCCATTTCTTACTCATGCTTTTCTTTCAAGCTTGGAACACTCGGCTTCTGCAGTCAAGGTTACCAATCCTTTCATTTTTAACTTTACCTTTTTTTTTTTTTTTCTTTAGCATGATTTGTTGCATTTGGTTTTTGTCATACTCGTCTCCAAAGATAATAAGCTCTAGCTGCCGTACCAACATTATTTCTGTGTAGATAATAGTCATTTTGGAATCTGTTGTTCTTGACAGTAAACGCATTCGTCTGGTCCTTTTTATTTGTTGATGTTGTCTGGAAACATGCGCACTTGTATCTTGGTTTTCTTACTTTAACCAAATTTTGGTCTTTACCAAGAAGAGTTGAAAAACTCCTGTCCTTAAGTTATCATGCATCATATCTTTCTGTTTTCCGCCTTTTGAGTACGGTAAATGAGTCTGCAGTACCAACACAATTGAATCCTTTTCAGGAAACAGGATGGATTCCAAGCCATATCGTTGCTAAGGATGCAAATGAAAATACTTTAGGTGTTGTTCCACTTTATCTTAAAAGGTTTAGCATCTGCTCTGTAATTTATATGCAAGCTCTAATTTGTTCTTATATATATAAGGTGGGTGTGTGTGTGTGTGTGTCTATATATATATATATACCTAAGCTTATGATTTCTGCTGACTGATCTCTTTTATTGGTGTGCAGTCATTCTTATGGTGAATTTGTTTTTGATCATTCCTGGGCTGATGCATGCTATAGTTTTGGGTCAAGATATTATCCAAAGTTACAATGTTGTGTCCCTTTTACTCCAGTAACTGGCCCAAGGATTTTAGTACGGAATACCTTGTTCAAAGATCAAGTTTTTGACATCATAGTTTCTGCTCTCAAGGATCTGACGGCCAAGGTATTGAGTTAGTAAACTTTTCTGGTAAGCCTTTAATTTGTTTCTGTATTTTTTTCATAATTAGCGTGCCGATCTACAATTAAAAATATTGCTGACAATTCTACCTTGTCTTATCAAGTCTTTCGCTGACAAGTGGGAAACTTATAAGACATGCATATCAGAGGTTTCATTGTGAATGGGTTGCTCTATTTGCGTTGCCTTAGTATAGATCATACACTCAATATTTTATTTTTCAGTGTCAACTACGGCGTTTCCTGCAGCCTAGGCAGCTATGCTATCTTACCTACTTTCTGTTATTGGAAACAAGAAATTAATTAAAGAGAAATAAGATACAAGAAGTTACCCTATGCTTGTAGTCGAGACTTTTGTTTTTTCGATTTGTACTAGGAGTTGTGCATTGGATTCGGAAATTATTATCTTAATATGAAATGAAAAAATGACATGTACATGTTTGAAATAGATGACTAGTTATGTTTTGAAGAAATTTATTTTCTTGAGCCTCTGTGCTGGTCGTGCTTTATTTTCTGGTATAAACTGGTGTTAAGTCGTATTCTTTGTCTGACTGGAATTGTTATCTGAAGGCGTCAAAATCAGTGTGGCATAAGCATGGCTGATCCTATAGAGTCACAGTAAAGGTTTTTTTGAAGGGACATAATTTGATACTTCGACTCGATTCTTAGAATGCAATTGCAGTCTTAATCATGTCATTTAGGTTTAAATGCCAAAATGCTCTCTGACTTTTAGTGCAAATTGTCAATCTCCTACCATTCTTTTATTAATTAAAATGTTCCCCCTTTCCGACTAATCCATTGTTTTCCATCCATTTTGCCTGTTATCTCCATGCGATTGGAATTTAAACTAATCTCATAAAAATGAAAAAATAAATAAATCAGGAATTGAATATTAAAAATCTCTCCTGGATCCTCTCTCTAAGACCAAAAAGAAATGTTCCTCTCTCTCTCTCTCTCTCTCTCTCTCTCTCTCTCTCTCTCTCTCTCTATTCCCCCCTCTCTCTAAGAAATCTTCTGCAGCCGCAAAAGAAAGAAGTGGTAAAGATGGTGAGGAAGCATGAGAATAAGTGAGAAGAGCTCCAGATGATTTTATTTTAGGATTAGATTTGGTGATTAATTGATGCGTTATGCTCTAAGTAATGTCATCAGTGTCTCTTTGGTTCAATACTAGTAGCATTTTCTTGATTGTAGTTGTCATATAGCTTGGTGGTTTGTGAATCAAGAATGCTAGTATGTAGGCACATGCACATGTTGTAAATGGCTGCCAGGGGTCAAATTCTGGAGAATAAGATGGTGAGGAAGCATGAGAATAAGTGAGAAGAGCTCCAGATGATTTTATTTTAGGATTAGATTTGGTGATTAATTGATGCGTTATGCTCTAAGTAATGTCATCAGTGTCTCTTTGGTTCAATACTAGTAGCATTTTCTTGATTGTAGTTGTCATATAGCTTGGTGGTTTGTGAATCAAGAATGCTAGTATGTAGGCACATGCACATGTTGTAAATGGCTGCCAGGGGTCAAATTCTGGAGCTTCAATGAGAGGGAGGGAGGGAGGGAGGGAGGGAGAGAGAGAGAGAGAGAGAGTTGGCATGAAGTATTCGACATTTTTTGCCAACGTGAATAAAAGAACACAAGGACTTTCTGAAATAAATAGTCAGGCTGGAGATTGTTGATTGTTACCCAAGTTGGGGGCATTTGTTATTTAGGCCTTTCACTATATTGCGATTTTCCAAGTAATTACTAGTTAGTGGCTATGCAATGGCTTGTGCTCTTTCTAACTTCTATTTTTTTCTATTTTTTATTTTTTAACTGAAATGTGCTGTTTGCAATTCGCAATGCCCTGTAAGCTTATTCTGATTTGTGTCTTATGACAGTACCAGATTTCATCACTGCACATTACCTTCCCATCTGAAAAGGAGTGGGACAAACTGAGTGAAAAGGGGTTTCTACAAAGAATTGGAATGCAGTACCATTGGAAAAATCGTAATTATAAAAAGTGAGTAATGCTTATCATTTTTTTTTTTTGGTTTATTAATCATTGTAACAGTCATTCCTAGTAATTGCAATTCAGTGTCTTTGTCATATTCCTTGAAGATTAATTTCTAATAGGAAATATAAAAGCAATATCTGATTAAGGGCGTGCCACTGTAATATTAAGGTAATGTTAGGATAATACTGGAGATTACTAATGAATAGATTCTATGGCATGTATATATTAGCCCAGTTAGCAGTAATCTGAGCAAAATGAACTCCTTTTCTTTCCATGAATCAAATATGTGGTTGTTTGGTGACTATTTCCTGAAATAGTGACTTACCCAATGTCATCTTACCACTAGATAAACAAACCGGATGGATCACATACGAAGGAATATGCTAGGATATCCTTTAGTATTTCGTTTGTGCCTTTAGCATCTGTAAAAAATTGGAACCTATTTTCTTTTCTTTTTTTGCTTGCTTTGGGGGAAGGTGAGGGCGTGCTGCTCGAGCTCAAAGATTGTATGCATGTTAGTAGTAGACTCTGTTACACGGTGTCTCATCACGGATGCTGTATCTGAATTTCTCAACGCAATCCCAATAATTTTATAAAAAGAGGGATGCTTATTTAGATTTTTTCTCATACATCTCATCAAAAGAGATCCTCATTGTTGGGGAGAGCCAGGAACATCTTAGCTGTGTGTGTTATATGCATGTGAAGTACTTGATTGAGGGTGGGCTAAGTCTACTAGGTCTACATGAGTTGGGTTATATTTAAAGCATTGTTCTAAAAATCTCTCTGGGCGACCATCTAGGTCCCGCCTAGGCGCTAAAATGTAGCCAGCTGCCTCGATTAGTCTTGGCGGCACTTAGGCATGCCAGGTTTTAGAGAAATGCTCAGAATGTTTTACTTTTCGGATCAAATACTTAAAAAACCAACTTTTGATTTTTCAGTACTCCTTATATACTTAACTTTTTCCCCCATGTTTTCAATCAATTATTGCTGACTTTAGTTTTTTGTTTTAATTAGACGCTTATTTATATGTTCTTATAATAAAATTAAAATAGAATAAATACCTAATCCCCGCCTAAGAAATTAGGCGCTAGGCCCCTCCCCACCGCCCGCCTACCGCCTAGCTATTTTTAGAACATTGATTTAAAGTAGGTACAAGCCTAAGTAGTATTAAGCATATGTCACAAGTTACCTGAGCTACATCTCAGATTAGCTTTATTGTAGCTCCAGGCTTGGGGTCACCCCATAGTATAGTACTATTGTGATCCAAACCAGATGTGTTTTAGATCTCCATTCAAGAACTGCCCCTGCAGGAAATCAGCAAAGTCAAGTGTATGTCACCATTTGATTTCATACTGATGGTTTCAGTGTTTTCCGGACCCACTCTGTTTGTCTATATCTGTCATCTATTACATGAGTAAATAGCTTCTGCTTATGATTTAAACAATTAGATGAGTAAATAACCGTTTACAAATTTCCATATGCATTGGACTGTGGCTCCATTAATCTGGAAATTTCACTTTATGTGTCCATCATTACATGGAATTAGCTGGTTTTGGTCCACAGACAAGCCAATAAGGCCGCAGATTTCATTGCGGCTTTGTCTTCCAAGAGGATGCGTCAGTTGAATTGGGATTCTAATCCACCTTCCTCTTTTTATGTTTTGTTGTTATCAGATGCTTCCCATACCTCTACCCAGGCACTTGTTTTGTCTGGGTTTGATGTTGATAGTTTCTTTGTATCTCTGGTTCTTTTTTATTCAAGTCGTTTCTTGCCAAAAGAAAAAAAGGGGGAAAAAAAAAAAAGCCTCTGCTTCAGTTGATTATTTTGGTAGGGAAGTTCCTTATATGGGGACCTAACAAATAGAAGGTTTGGGTCATTATATATATATATAAAATGAAGTTTAGGGCAATTCGTTACGCATACTTGAAGACAAAAGCATATTACTTTGCCAAAATAAATATCATTAAAGGTCCATCAGTATTATCATCACCACATTAGATTATAGAAGTCAAAAAATCAATATGGCTTTGTGATCTTGTGATTGATAGGTTGAATAGTTAAAAATAGAACTTTGTTATTTGTGAACAGTTTTGATGAGTTCTTGATGGACATGAAGCAAAGTAAAAGGAAAAATATTCGTCAAGAGCGGAAGAAGGTTGGTCCTTTTATCATGGTTTCTTACTTTTTATTTCGTGTAATGAACTTTAACCAAAAAATGTTTATATAGAAAAATAATAAATAAAAGTTCTGATGCAATCACTTCTTCTAGAAACTTGGCTTTCCTGTTAGATTGTTTCATGTTAGCAAACATCTAGATAATACAAAATGTGTTGCTTCTTGGGAGTTGTGACCAAGATTATGTGCATGAAGAAAGTGTAAAGACTTAGTTTTATCGGATGTCCTCAAAGGGACAATGTAAAGACTTAGTTGAGATAATATTAACATTGAGGAAACACTTATCAAAACAACGAAATGCTGTCCTGTACCAGTACCAAAACTAACTGGATCAATAAAATCTAGCCCTGTATTAGTATATGAATGAATAAAAGTATTAGCCATATGGCAGCAAGACCAACAATTGGGGTTGACTTGAAAAATGCTTTTGGTCCAATAAATGTGGACCCTATGTTATGTATGCTTAGGCACACACTGTGGAAAATTAGCCAAACTTACAAGAATTCCTTTGATGGTTTCTGCTTAGAACCTCTGAGTAATGTCTTTCTGATTAGTAAGATCCTTGAGTTAGTTGATAGTATGATCATGAATATTTCCATTTATCTTCAATTGCTGTGAGTAAATTTTGATTTTCTTCTTCTGATGATTTTTTTTTTCATTTTTGTTATTTTAATTTGTGAGACTTACTTTGTGTCAGTGGAAGTACAGTGTACACATACATTCATGGGATGTGTGTGGAGTTTCTCAAGTGTTATATACTTGTTTTTCTGCTTATGCTAAGTTTTTGTACTAGAATTTGCATTTTATTTGAATATAGTGCTAAATACTTAACTCTCACGGCAGATTTTGCAGCAGAATTTGACTATGAAACGGTTGCAAGGCGATGAAATAAAGGTGTCTGTTCTAGTAACTGAAAACTCAGCTCCATTCTTTGTTGATTTCCACTTGTTCTAGCAGGCATTGATTTTTAGTATGTACAATACAATCATATATCTGCATAAACAATAAAATCTTATGTAACCCATTATAGTAGTTTACAATATAATCTAGCTGATAGGTCGTTCGAACACACCTTGAGGTTGGTTGCACTTTATGTTACAGTGAATAACTGCAATAGGTCTTACCTCTTTAATAATGTTCTGTTGGCAGGCTAGACACTGGGATGCCTTCTATAACTTCTACCGCAACACCACTGACAACAAGTTCGTTCCTTATAAATCTCTTATGTTTGTTTGTATTTTATCCTTTTTTTTTTTCCTTTTTTGGCTCCTCCTGAAGAAGAGATCTCTTATGTTTTACATTCCAAGATAATTTCCACCGCTAGGTTTTATGCTTTATATTGTTTTGACAACCTGTTACAAATATAAATCACTCGAATCTTGCCTTTTCTATTTTGGTCATGAAAAAGTTTGAGTTTCATATCCTGTCCACAGGTGGGGTACCCCGTACCTGACTAGGGAATTCTTTCACAACATAGGGTCAAAGATGGGAGATCAGGTACTCCTTGTTGTTGCTGAAGAGGGGGATGAGCTTGTTGCTGGAGCTCTTAATCTTATTGGAGGAGACACGTTATTTGGACGCCTATGGGGATGCCATCCCCGAGCTTATTATCCAAGCTTGCATTTTGAAGCATGCTATTACCAGGTCTATCTATATTATTATTCTATTAGCAAGGCAGAAAGTCTATTAGGTTTTGCAGAAAAAGTGGTTCCGACTCTTGATTGACCGAAATATCTTCAAATATTGGAAACAATTTGAAAGGATGCATATACAAGATTGTTACAATTCTTTTCACTTCCCTAGGGTATCCACTCACCCAGAAGGCTGACTTCATTCCACCAACATAACCAAAATATGGATAGTTATGGGATCTCGTCTGTCCTTGAATCTCAGATGTTGATATTAACTTAAAGTAGACAAGTACATAAACGTAACAGTCACTTTGTCTCAGGCAATAGAAGCTGCAATCGAACTTGATTTAAGCACAGTGGAGGCAGGAGCGCAGGGTGAGCATAAGATTCAGAGGGGTTATATGCCTGTGGCCACGTATAGCTGCCATTACCTGATTAATCAAAGTTTCAGGAAGGCCATAGAGGACTTTCTTGTGCGTGAATCAACTCAGGTGATTACATTTATATTTCTGTATTCTTGAGAATCATTCCCACTAATTTACAAAATCCTTGTGTCAATTATTAGCACACCCGTCTGCTTCAGAGATGCCAATTTTCATTAATGATACTTCTTTACATGCAGGTTAAGCTCGTGATGAAACTACTGCATGATTCTGGTCCTTTTAAGGAAGGTGTACACTAATGTATTGATATGGTTTACGAGAAGCAGATATTGGTACTTCGTAAATTGTGGACGGAAGTCTTTTTTTTCTTTTTGTACTGAAAATTGCACTGGCAGATTCTGTACATAATTACAGTAACTAACTAAAACTTGTATAGCTGGTTTCATGTATAATCATTGAAAGTGTGGGGATAGTACCTCCCAACCATTTGCTCACTTCACCATTCATTCATTTCTGATCCACAAAGTTTCAGTTATGTCCTCAAAAATTAGGAGGGGGGAGGGGGAGGGAAAACATCTTTTTGAATTTTTTTTTTCTTTTTCAGTTTTAACAGAAACTACAATTTTAGAGAACTAGAATCAATTAACTCTAGAGAATTATATTCTCTAAACTTATAAGAGTTGAAACCCTAGCAGAGCGACTACGGCTCGAGCCTAGCTGCACGCCTCTGTTGTGCCCAGACGCCCTTGTCTGTCGGCGTAAGTCACCTAGAGTCTTGTGCATGCCTTGCGCCTAATCTTTTGTCCCTGCTTTTGTGGTTGGAGTCTTCGCTTCTGGTGGAGTTCGACCTGGTTGTTTTCAATCAGATTAGAGTTTGTCGGAGTTTGTCTTGCAACGGATCAGAAGAAGCCCTTGGAATCGGAGCAAGGGACGGCTGACCTGTGGTGAAGGTGGTAACAACGATCTGATCAGGTATTATCCGGATTGGTTCTAATCATGACTATGCAGTGCGGGTTTTTTACTTCTTCCGCTCAGGCTAGTATGCAGAACAGCGGCACTTGTAAGATTCCAGCCTTGATGCGATGTTGGAAAGGCCGACCACCAGAAAGCTTGGCGGCAGCAGCGATGATTTGGCAAAGGCAGATAAATTCTGCTGATATTGTTCTTCGGCTGCCCCAGGGCCTGAACTTGGGCTTGGACCTGGGTTTTTTGGGGCTTAGTTGGGCCTATATGTCAAGAGCTATGACCTCTTTAAAGGGCAAGAGCTCATAGTTGTCTAGTTGTTTTAGTTAGATTAAGGGGAAATGATCATTTACCCAATTTTGGAGTTAATTAACCCCACTTGCCCAAACACTCTAAAAGATTGTCCACTTACCCAAACACTCTAAGAAATTATTTCCCTAATACCCAATTAATTATTTTTTTATTCTTTTTTATTTATTTTTGGGACTTCTTTGCCCTCTCATTCTTTCTCACTTAGAGAGAGAAGTCATCGGAGACCTTGCCGGACTCCGGTGACCAGTGGCCGGCCGCCGACTCTGGTGGCGGAATCCGGCGACCGGTGACGGGAATCCGACGACCCATGACCGGAATCCGACGACAGGTAACCGGAATCCGGCGACCGGTTACTGAAATCTCGAATCCGGCTACCGAACTGGTGACCGGATTCCGGCGTCTGAATTTATTGCCCCTTAATAATACCCAATAACCATATTATTGCCCCCAATAATAATATTATTGCCTCCCCATAATTATATTATTGCCCCCAATAATCATATTATTGCCCTCAAGTGAATTGTATAAACACCCAAAGCCAAAAAAAATACATCTCTCCAAATGCGTTGTCGTCTATACGAAACTTAAAGAGGACTACTTCCCACCATTTCAAAATCCTAATCATTTCCCCTTTTTCTCTCATTCTTTTGCCAGTTCGCCGACCAACCCCCAGCAAACCATCAATGGCAGAAGACAAGACCGCCGCAACGACACCACCACAGATGGAAGAAGAACAGGAGGCAACAACCGTGCAACCACCGAGGGAAGAAGAAGAGGAGGACGCATCCCTGATCCGACCCGAATCCGGAGAAGAAAACGCATTCCGAACCGAATCCGACACAGCAACTATCTAAGCCGTATCGGAAGAAGAGAACACGCAACCACAGATCGGAGAAGAAGAGGAACCACCGGTGGCTGAAGAAGACGACGCAGCCACGACCCGATCCGAATCCGGTGAAGAGAAAGCAGTTGGTCCAACCCCGACACCGACCGCATCCACCGCAGCCCCTCCCCGGAGTATCGGAAGCGTGAGCGGCGCGAGTCGACGGTGGAGGACGAGAAGGACCGGCAAAAGGTGGTTCGGAGAGAGAGAGAGAGAGAGAGAGACTGATCCGACCCAAATCCGGAGAAGAAAACGCATTCCGAACCGAATCCGACACAACAACTATCCAAGCCGTATCGGAAGAAGAGAACACGCAACCACATATCAGAGAAGAAGAGGAACCACCGGTGGCTGAAGAAGACGACGCAGCCACGACCCGATCCGAATCCGGTGAAGAGAACGCAGTGGGTCCAACCCCGACACCGACCACATCCACCACCGCCACCACCACCGCAGCTCCTCCCGGGAGTCGTGCAAGCGTGAGCGGCGCGAGTCGACGGTGGAGGATGAGAAGGAATGGCAGAAGGTGGTTCAGAGAGAGAGAGAGAGAGAGAGAGAGAGAGAGAGAGAGAGAGAGAGAGAGAGAGAGAGAGAGAGAGAGAGAGAGAGAGAGAGAGAGAGAGAGAGAGAGAGAGGGCAATACTGTCAATAGATATTAGATTGGGTAAATGGGGTTAAAAAACTCTTAGTGGAGCAAGTGGGCAATTTTTAGACTAAAATTGGGTAAGTGGTCACGGCCCCAAAGATAAATAGTTAGTAAAGCACAATTGGATTAGGAAAATAATTTAACTTGGAATATCAAACTAGACTAAGTTATGTAATTGAACTCGAGAAAACATAGAATTCTCTCTAAATTAATAAATATTTATTTATTGATAAACTAATAAATTATTCATTTATCGATAATATAATAACGCCTCTAAAATAATAATTGTTTGTAGTCCCATTTATGGGAGTTTTACTGTAATTTTAATTAAAGTTTTTGTAATATTTTGAGTTCTAGATTTTTTTTTTTTTTTTTTTTTTCAACCACAGATTTTTTGTATCGGAAGAAGAGAACACGCAACCATAGATCGGAGAAGAAGAGGAACCACCGGTGGCTGAAGAAGACGACGCAGCCACGACCCGATCCGAATCCGGTGAAGAGAACGCAGTTGGTCCAACCCCGACACCGACCGCATCCACCGCAGCCCCTCCCCGGAGTCGCGGAAGCGTGAGCGGCGCGAGTCGACGGTGGAGGACGAGAAGGACCGGCAAAAGGTGGTTCGGAGAGAGAGAGAGAGAGAGAGACTGATCCGACCCAAATCCGGAGAAGAAAACGCATTCTGAACCGAATCCGACACAGCAACTATCCAAGCCGTATCGGAAGAAGAGAACACGCAACCACATATCAGAGAAGAAGAGGAACCACCGGTGGCTGAAGAAGACGATGCAGCCACGACCCGATCCGAATCCGGTGAAGAGAACGCAGTGGGTCCAACCCCGACACCGACCACATCCACCACCGCCACCACCACCGCAGCCCCTCCCGGGAGTCGTGGAAGCGTGAGCGGCGCGAGTCGACGGTGGAGGACGAGAAGGAATGGCAGAAGGTGGTTCAGAGAGAGAGAGAGAGAGAGTATGAGGGCAATACTGTCAATAGATATTAGATTGGGTAAATGGGGTTAAAAAACTCTTAGTGGAGCAAGTGGGCAATTTTTAGACTAAAATTGGGTAAGTGGTCACGGCCCCAAAGATAAATAGTTAGTAAAGCACAATTGGATTAGGAAAATAATTTAACTTGGAATATCAAACTAGACTAAGTTATGTAATTGAACTCGAGAAAACATAGAATTCTCTCTAAATTAATAAATATTTATTTATTGA